>NC_031779.1:9822520-9956873 GCF_001522545.3 Parus major
AAAAAAAAAAAAAAAAAAAAAAAAAAAAAAAAATTACTTGTGCAGGAATCAGTAAGAGACATGAAAAAGCGACACATTATAAAAACAAATTTAAAAAGCCAGTCTTTGCATTAAACCAGCACTGAATTTAAATTATGTCTAGGTCCAACCGTTATTGATAACCAACTCCTTCAAGAGTTGTCAACGTCTTTGCAGGAGTACCATGTCACTGCAACATTATAAGGTGACATACTGAGTAGGTCATAAGGTGACATTATAAGGTGACATACTGAGTAGGTATCTGCAACCATCAGCACCTTTTCTTCATTATCCTTTTGAGCTGCAAAGATTTCTTTTAAAAGCTGCATCTAAATCAGGTCCACCCTCTTTTAGAAAAGATGACAACTGACATGCAGTTCTAATTATTTCATACACCCAGAACTTAAAAAACAAATTACCTGTTTGCTGTGATGCATCAACCAACAAAACAATCTTTGATCTGTTCTCAGGGCCTGATGAACTGGTCTCCTTCTGAGTGGCAACATTTTTCACTGGAGGACGTTTATTTTTTATGTGCATCTGTAACTGCTGTTGCTGTTTTCAAACATTGCCACACACACAAAAAAAAAAGTTGATAAAAAATGAGATATATACTTCCTGTAAAAAGACATTTTCTTTATACAGTTCTACTTATCCTATTCAAAAGCAGACTTACTTTTTGAATGACTGGTCCCCTGTTACTGCTTCTGCTCCGCTGAGTGGACAACGGAAAGACCTGGCCTGACGGGCTGGGACGCTCAGCGCATTCTGTAGTAACTGTACTTACAGCATTTGCTGTTTGAAAGGGTGCAGGATATGGCGTAGGGAAAGGATGATAGAAACCCATGACCTGAGCACATGGTGCTGGCATCAGCTGATAGTAAGTATATTCTGAAGAAACAGGTGGCTGTGCAGATATTATAGGATAAGCAAGGTATGGTCCTGCAGGATTTGGGCTGGGTTGCTGCCATCTGATGTCATTGTTATATAATGGAAACTGTCTATAAAAAAAAAAAAAACGAAACAAAACTGCTCAGTAAGTCTTCCCCCTTTCATAGAAAATTTAGACCTTTACCACCCCTTCAAAAACAACAGTTCTATTATATTAAGTTCCTAAACTCAACATTTTTTAATTAGTTATGTGAAGAAAACTGGAAAAAGCTACATCCAATCGTGTTTCACCATGGCAGGACCCAAGCTGGACACCCAAAGCTTTGCTTCATTCAGAGAAGCATTTGCTTCATTCAGAGATTCAGACAAAAAACCTCCTGACTGCCCTAGAAGATCCAAGAGCACAGCAGGTGACTTTGGGAGGGATTTGTACTAGACCTTCATAGCCAGAAAAAAAAAAGGCAACAAAGAATATGAATGGGAAAAAAAAAAAAGGAAGAAAATAGGTAAAAGACTGAGGATAGAGAAACTTCCTCCTCATACATGAAGGGTTAAATACAGTGAACAAAAAACCTGAATATACAGCCCACAATCACCGACTTCTCTCAAGCCTAAAAGATTCAACTCATTTAAAAACAGATCATCTTCCATGAAGATCACAATCACTTATTACCTGTTGGATTGATTTTCCTGTACAAATGGATAGCAAGTGATCAGGTAGCTAGGGATTGGAGTTGGTTCCATTCCATTAATTCCTCCACTGTCATTAGGAAGTGCCATTGGGATCATTAGTGTTTCTGGACCCTTCTTCTGAGGAATAAATGGTTCTACTTCAGCTGACAGCTTGACATTCTTAAGAGAAAAGAAAGAATGTCTTCATTAATTACAATCATAAATTGCTTGGGAAAATTTAGATTCATCAAGTTGTACGCAAAGTACCATGAACAGCAGGCAAATGGATGACAAGGCTACAGGATTTCTGCAGTAAACCAAGAGAGGTGGAAAACAGTTGGCAAGTGCTTATTGCATCCTTCCAATCAATGCAGGGTGTAATACAGATCACCAACATTTAGCATTTGTGTTAACCTTTACAAGTGCAATGCAAACACTAATTAACTTTAAAGGGACTGAAGCTCACATTTTGCAGAAGATATATGAGTCGGAGCACAGAACAAAACCAAATTAGCACTGTATGTGGAGCACAGTTGTGTAGGCTTTCAGAAGTGAAACCAACATATGGAAGATGTAGTAATGCCTGGCCTGCTCTACAAAACTGACCATGTTTCTAGGCAATTATAAAAAAGGCTTTTCAGCATTAAACCATAGTTTAACTGCTCAAAGATGATGCACCATAGAAGAACCCTCCCCACACATTCTATCTGCACAACCTGAACATACTTTAATGTGTTAAAATTATGATTAAAGGTTGTCATGAACAAGGCTTAGAAATAAGTTTCAAACTGTGCTTTCAAAGAAAACCTATCTCCCCCAATCCTGAAGGTATCCTTAGCTTAAGCTGGTTTTGCTCACATTTCTGATTTTGTACAACATAGCTGCATCTTACACTTAAACAACAAAAAATGCTGTATTCAATAAGACAACTGCAGAACCTAATAACCCTTAAACTCTGTATTCTACTGTAACTTGCATTCAGATGAAAACAACCTTTTTTTGTACAAAGATCTCAGCTTAAATATATATGTCACACATCACTATCTCATGGAGTACCAAACCCTAAGACGATTCTTTCTAAAGCAGACAAGGACTCCAGACATTTTTCCTTCCATACGCCTACAAAATAATCTCAAAGGTAACAGATAATCTGTATGAGTACATGCTCTTACAGCACATAAAAAAACAAAATCCTAAAGGTTTGCTGAGGACAGTCTTCTATCCTTGCTACTACCTCCAGAACCTCCACATGAGCTGAAACAGGAGCTCTGGAAGTATCATGGCAAGTAGTCCCACACCTACCACACACTTCTCCCCTCCATGCCTTTGCTCTGTGTCACATCCACAATCCATCCAGAGATAGCCTTCTCACACAATATCTGAATCTCCAAGTCCCCAAAACTTACTCTGCTTAAATAAAATCCCATACTGGTTTAGCAGCATGGGAGTGGAAGAGGTGGGAAGGGCAAGTCCAAAATTTTTTTGAAAATATAGTTGTCCCAATGAAAAAAGTATGTCTTTCAAACTGACAAGACACACTGTTCTTGGCAGGAAAGTATTTTTTAATGACTGTTCTGAAAATGCTTATGGCTGTAATATGGATGTATCTATATTTATCTATATATATATAGATATATATACACACAGATGGACTATAATAAATGGAAGTATGTCCCATCCCTCAAAGTGTTCAAGGCCAGTTTGGATGGGGCTTCGAGCAACCTGGTGTAATGGAAGGTGTCCCTGCTCATGGCACAGGTTTGGAACCAAACGATTTTTAAGGTCTAGTTTCAATGCAGGGCAGCCTGATTCTATAAGCACAGACACAGAGGTATCACTCCTGCTGTATAACAAGATCTGCATTACAGCAGAACAATCACCTTCACATCAATTAAATGCATTTATTTATCATTAGTAGAGGGTGAACATTCCTTTCTTCTACAGTAACTCTTCTAATTCCTGAAGTTCTATTCAGAGGAAAAGCTGTGGGGCAGCTGCAGCAGCAGCACTGAACTTGTGCAACACAAATCAAACCCAGCTCTACCCAGAGCCGCCTCTTTGGCCTCAGGCACATCCCTCAGCTGCCTGGTGACTGGCCTGCCCCTCTGCAAAGCTCCAAGGCATTCTGCCCAACACAAGAGAAAGACTTCTTGTAATATTTTTTTTAAAGTGTTTATGTACAGTGAACACATAAGTACCAGAAATACCAACACTGAATCCCTCCCTTAAAGCTAAGAGTGTTTTTTCTATGCTATTTCAAGACTGTGAGGCAAAAAATATTTGCTTAAGAATAGATTCACTTCTGGGCTGGCCTACAAAACTAGATCAGAGATTATTCTGAATTGGAAGAGACCCACAAGGATCATCAAGTCCAACTCTTTAATGAATGGCCCATATGGGGATTGAACCCACAACCTCGGCATCATCAGCACCCTGCTCTAACCAACTGAGCAATCAAAACATTAAAGGAACACACCAAGGGTGCTTCACCCACAGACAACAGTAAAACTACAGTGAGTGCTTTACAAATGTGGTATTCCTAAGGAAACACTGAAAACTGACAAACAACTAATCCTAACCTGCTGGTCACTATCCTACCCCAACATGCCAAGTGAACTTCATCCAAGATACTAAAAATAAACTCTAGCACTGGCTCAGAAAATAGTAAAAACATTCTATTTGTCATTCACGTTGGGACCAGATTTCCCGTTTTAAAGATCTTTCCTATGTGGCTGTCTGCTCTTTCCCTTATTTGGGAGATTTACATGAAAATACAGAAATCATTCTTTATTGACAAGGCTCTTGCAGAATGGTCTCATGACAATGATTTTTGTGACATTGTACTATATCATCACTCATTAGGATTCTGAGAGAACACACTTTTACATCAGATATTAAAAACAGAGCTGTAACTGATCCAGCAGGAAGTGAGTTATTCCCACCTGCAAGGCTGCCATAGCAAAATATTTCCTGTCAATTCTCAAAGATAATCCCTACCTTACTTTTACATCCAAGGTGGATTGGATAATATTTGACTTATTTAAATCTGTACGGGAAAAAAGGGTATATGGGGGGCGGGAGGTTTATTTGTTTTAAATTTATTTATAACACCTCTATAAGACTCAACAGTCTTATAATGTAATTTTATGATTTTAGGAAAATAATGCACATTATTCTACTTGGTTTTATTAGGTTAAAACAATTCAGAGATGTCCAAACAAAAAAAGACAGCTTTAATTCTTCCTTTCCTGTTGTTGAGTCTCTTATACAGGTTATGATTACTAATTGCTATGACAGAGCAATTGCCTGATATATTTAATTATCATTTTCTGTACAGCTCAAAACAAGTTTAGCTTACCTATAATGGTAAAATAAAGATACAGCAGATCTTGTAATCATAAGCACATATGAGTGCATTTGAAAGTTAAATCCTTTTTTTGCTTACAGCTTTTTGGGGAGTGTCTGTTATTTAAAGGAATCAAAACTGTATTTCACATACCTCTTACAAGCATTATATCTTAAACACTTTTCTTGCGCAGTTTAGTCTGCACCTACAGGTTTGGTTGGCTTGTGACAGTTGGGTTTTTTTAATCCTTTCAAGAAACTTGCTTTGGCAAATGATTTAGGGCAAACTTCTGTTTTCAGATTTTGCATTTTGTTCTGCAATGCACACACATGTATATATGCCAACTCATGAAAACAGCACGTGAAAACTTAGAAACCTCAATACAGGTATTTCAAAATCATTCTGCAAACATAATACATCCAATTCTCACATAACTTATACATTTCATTAGACAACAAGGCCCCATTTTCACTTTAGGGTAGAAAACCAGCAGCTCAAGTGTATTATCAACTAAACTAAATTAACTTCAGTATATTGCTTCCTTAGAACATTTTACCAGTCTTTCAAAAATACTTTAATATTTCTGTGTTACACAGGCTGTGTCTTCAGATGAGGGCAGTAAACTTAAAGCAAAAAGGGGAAACAAATGTACTAAGTCAGGTCAGACTGCTAACCAAACCAAAACATCAACAGAATTAACTCTCCAGGGTGATTCTCCAGACATCTCAGCACATTTCACAGATGACCAGTGGTTTCACTGGACAAGTGAGGGAAACAAAAGAGCAACGCTAAATAATTTGTTCGAAGTTTTCTTAGCAGATCTTTTCAGGATTAGAGATATCTCAGCTAGGAGGAAATGTTGGTGAAGATACACAGCAAAATACCTTCTCTTTCTAATAAACAGCCTTCTTCCTTCATAATGTAAAGAGAAAAATTGAAACAAGAAAAAAAACCCATTAATTAATTTAGTATCAAGTAAAGGTACGGCTAATTTCTCATTGCACTGGACAAGCATAAGTTATTTCCTATCAAAACTCATCATTTCTTCTAACAGGAAAGGCTCCTACAGAAACAACAATGCCGAAGAAGCAGTTTGGTGGTGAGTTTGGTTGTTTAAATACTGACATGCTTAAAACTCAGTGGAAAATGCAACCAATAACAAATGAAGTAAGCTCCAGAAGACAAGACAAGCTCCTTTTTGTTTCAGAAACAAACAAGAAAATGCATAAAACAAAGTGCATGCAAATACACATGAACACAATTCCTCAGAGATTTCACCCACACAGCACAAATGGAGTGCCAAGTGCACATGAACAGCACAAACAGGACTGATCATGCCACTGGTTTGTAACCACAGACAAGAAAGATTTGTCAAACACGAAAAGATTTGGGAGAAGGCTGATACACTTGCCCTAATCCTTACAATAGAGCACTTGTGATACAAGTTTATGCTTTAATTGCTCTCAGAGCATCAAGATTTATTCTAGTCCGTATCCCCTAAAACAAATTAACACTTTGCCCCTGCCATCAGTAAATGCAGGGTCAGACCTTAATACAAACTATTATGTGGTTTGATCACGCCATCTAATAGCAAACACTGAAAGTACTGCAAGACTAAACTTTTTTTTGACTGCAACTTCTTCATGTTTGTTCAACCTTTCATATCACAAAACCAAACAAAGCTTCATTGAAATCAACCTTTGATGACCTAACTCAATTCTAAATATAAATTTAAGTCATGCTGAAACATCAGATTTTCAATCAGCTGCCTATTAATGGAAATACACCCCTTCAAAAGAAACCAAGATTTAGACAGAAGTCTCTTTTGTAGATACCCCTAGTTTCAATTTACAAAACGTTTTGTAGTAGCTCATTACATATTTCAGTACAACAATTACAAGTCTTTCAAGACAGCATATATACTGAAGAGCTCCTTTGTTTCCTATATAAAAGCTACTGTAGTCATCAACAGCTGCAAAGACAGAAGATGACACAAGCAGGAACAGACTGGTAAACTCTGTCCTATAGTTATAGCACTGTACATTTAATCTTAGAAAAGTTTTTGTTCATTGTAGCCTAATGTCATTCAGCATTTTCCATTAAATAGGATCTCTGTCATCCTGCTCTCAGAGGAGAATGCTTAGATATCAATCTCACCATTTACAGGGTGAGAAAATAGACACAGATGCCACATCTCAGAGGGCTATAATAAAATCAGCTGTTTTACTGTCTCAAAGTCTGGAAACAAGAAGTCTCATCCCTAAGTAAAATGAAAACATAGCTCAAACTTCTGGGGTTTTTGTTGGTTTTTTTTTTTTTTAAGAAAAACAATCCTGTTTCTGAATTCTGGATTTCATAATTTAAATGCTGTGTTAATAGTAAGGCAAGTCACAGTTCATCTATTTTAAGATAAACTTTACAAATATGGAAGTCATTGTTTCTATAATTAGTTGCTTCTAAGTGGCAGATACCTCGGGAATGGTAAATATGCAGTCCAACTGGAAACACCAGCAGCAGGCCATTTAATGAAGCACAAAATTTAACCTTCCCTATTTACATTTAACATAGTCATTTCAACATAGCACTTAAAGCAAATACACAATGAAGTCCTTTCCTTTTCCCTCAGCTCATAAAAAGGGAATTGCGCATAATTCTCTTTCCTTTCACAGGATTAAATATCATTATCAGAACATAACAAAGCTAAATATTTAAACATGCTAGCTTGTCAGGTTGTGCTACTTGCTTGTTTTCTATATATAGATAAAAATGTTAAACTCAAAGCCAGAATATTGTAAGAAAAAAGGGGGCAGAAACTAAAATTTCATACTTGCACAAAGCCTGTCCAAAGACAAAAAAAAGCTATCAAAAGGAGCCTCTTCACTTCCCTACTTTCCAGCATTTAACTTCTTCTAACATGAGGATAGAAGTACAAACTTCTATCCTCATGCTATCCAAATGAAGTAGTAATATGTGAGTGCTTTGTAGACAGTGTACTAAAAGGATTAGTCCAAATTATTTATGCAAATCAGTTTCCTCATCTCCACAAACTAGTCAATGATAAATAATTTTGTGCTCAAACAGTTAAGATATTCATGGAATCACATCAATAACATTTTAATTCACCAGAGAACATTATTCTAAAATAAGACAACACTAAACTCACAAAATCCAAAAGTGTTTTGCACTTTCAAGATTCAAAAGTAAGCAATATGCAAACAGTACAGGAAACCAGACATTTTCCAGCTTGCCTCAGTTGTAAAATCTGCCATGGGTAAGAAACACTGAAGGAAACTGGACCGGATAAAAGAGCACAAAACACTGATCTAGATCCACTTCCATGGCAACCATATTATCAAGCCACCTGTTGAGTGGTCAAGAATAGCAGAGGCAAGCAGAACAGGCTATCTTTGAGCAATACTAAAACAAAACACAGGTCACTGATTTTGCAACTTCACCTGATTTCTCAACTTACTAAAGGAACCAACTGTCTTAATCACAGGGCAAGACAAAAGTATAAGACAGAAAAATCAAAGCACAGCAGTACTTTTGAAAGAAGTTGTTTCTCTTTAGTTTTCCATCACATTCTGCTTAAACAGAAAGAGCATCAGAGGTCATCTTCTGAGTTTCCTCTCTTGTAGGAAAATAACCTACACTTAACTGCTGAAATCCACTTTTTAATGGGAACAATTTTGTTCTGGTGTAGACAGAAGTAAACTTACACACCCACTACAAAAATTTCAACTACTCCTATCATAAAAATAATTCCTTTTAAGCAGCTTTAGTCTGTTCTCATCTATGTCAGCTGCCAAAATATTGCTGAATATATTATAACAAGTCATATTAGAATTTAGGTGACATAAATCTCAAAGGCAATCCAAAAGCAATATCTTTTAATCAATTAGGTGTCCAAATGATCCTGCAACAAGAAATCTCATACTGATTCACTAAGCCAACACCACAACACTGTTTACCCATCAAAAGCATTCTCTACTCTTGAAATACCATGCTAACAGTACAATAGTTCTAGGTGCTCATATTCTAATTACACAGTAGTTACTCCTATAAGCACATACAGTTACTGTACTGTGCCTGAGAGAGCATTCTGAGGGAAAGGAAAGAGAATGAGTACTGTTAACACACATCTGTAGGCTTTAATATTCATTTATCAGATGTCATGCAGTACAGGCACAGAAAGAAGCCCAAATAAAGAAAAAATGAAATGGCTCCCAAAACTGATGCAACCTTACCAAACACTTACACTGGTAACAGTGATTACATTCAATTCTTACAGCACAAAAGATGCAAACCCAAAGCATCCAGGAGCCTCCTAATCAAGATGCTACTGTATAATGAGCAGACAAAAGCAACAAGATTGTTGAATCACTTTAGAAACTCATCAGGTATTAATTATTTGTCTGCCTAGAAGCCTTACTAGGGGATAAGGAACCAACAGGACCAGATATGCTGCAAACATAATAAACAAGATAATTCCTGCTACAGAGCTTAACTATACCTTCAAGCTGAAATACTGTATTTAGTTAAAACAATCACTCAGAATCAACACTTTATACTGTAAATAACAACTCTCTGTTTTCATGAACTATTTTGACAGATGAAAAGAAAATGGTTTGATAAGTACATGTGTGTGAACCTCCAGTACTGAAGAGCTCAAGCAACGAGGAATAAATATTTCACAAGTGTACTGCAGTACTAATTACAGATGAAACAGAGGGGAAAAAAATCCCACCACACCAAAATCCAAGATTTTAAAGCAAAAAGTACTACAGATTGGACAAACGTGAATTTTACAGAATAAGATCAGGTTTTAACATCAAGGAAAATAAGCATAAAAAAAAAATATTAAACTCATTATCACACCAGAAAGCCCAGGAAGAAAGCCCCAGTGGGAGCAATACTGGAATAAAACTCACTGTTCACAAACTTCCTTAGATACACATACAGCATGAAAAGCAGTGTATCTTTAGAGTGCATTACTAGTCATTATCTACTTTGCTACAGGAACCTGTGTTATTTTATTCCTTACCCTACTATTAGAACCCCTGGAGACGCCAAAGCTGAAAACTAGGAAACAAAGAGCTGTAAATCACCAATTTTCAATACATTCTGCTGAAACAGAAGCTTAAAAGTAGTATCAGGCTCCAACAGATGACATCATTCATTTCAGATACATCTTTTAGAACTACCTCCTGATGATGAAATGTTCTTTGCAGATATGTAACAAATCATACAAATTCGTAAGTCCCTCCTTCTTTATACCAACACTTTAAAATCTCTTAAGAATAATGCAAACTGGTTACCTCGAAAGGCCGAGTTTAATACAGAAGAACAAAAAAATATAACGACCTGTAGAATTAGTGAGCTACACCCACTCAGCTATGAGGAGACCATCAGCAGTGTCCTATCACTGCAAACTTCAACCCGACCCTGACATTTACAGGATTTCAACAAGAGTGACACCTCAATTGTGTTGCTAAGTTCTTAAAGAAACCTGTTTCTTTTTCAAGAAACCAAGTATCTAATAATGACCAGGCAGGCTTAAACTTAATGCCGCTAAACTGCAGTACTTCCCTAAGCTCGAAACAAAGCCTGGAGGAACAGGGAGGAGAAGAACAGAACCGAGTTTTGAATTCCCTTGGGATTCCCAGGGGAGCCGCTCCCTGGATCCCAGCTCCCCCGGACAGCCGGGCCGGGCGCGGCCTGACGTCTCCCGCCCGAGGAGGGGAAGGCGCCGGCGGACACACACCGAGCTCCCTCTTCCAGCCCGGAGAACGCCGTGTCTGCACCTCCCGAGGGCCACTTTCCGCCGGGCCGGGGCGGCGGCCCCTCACGGCGCCCCTCACGGCCGGTCCCGGCGCCCCCCGCCCCGCAGGCCGCGAGCCGCGCCCCGCCCTACCGTGCCCTGCCCGCCGATCGGCCGCTGCCGACGGCCCTGCCGGGGCTGACACGGCCGGGCCCGCTCCGCTCCCCGCCCTCACCGCCGCCCCGCCGCCCCTCCCGCCGCGGCTGCTCGCGGTCCCTTCGCACCTTGTCCGCTTTGTCCATGGCTCCAGCTACGCCGGGCGGCGGCTCTAATGAGGGTGGCGGAGGGCCCGGGCCGCCTCCCCCATGGCGCTGCTTCCCCTGCCGCGCTCCGCACACGCCCGGAGCAGCGCCGGCCCCGCTCGCGGTTATCACGGGAACCGGGACCGGCTACGCCACGGCCGGGGCGGGACGGGCGGCGGGGAGGGACCAGCTGGGACGGAAGCCGGGCTGGCTCAGGCCGGGAACGCCTTCGCTCCCCCCCCCCCACGGCGGGCGTTCCCCTCCCGCGTTCCGGCCACCCGAAAACAAGCAGGGCCGTGACACAAGCGTTGCGGAAACCCGCGGGAATGATCGCGGAGAGCGTTGTTCCCCCGCCCCGAGCCGTTCCGGCGGCGGCGAGCGAGGGCGGCAGGTGCGCGGCGGGCCCGTCTGCTCGCGGGCGGCGCCGGGGGAGGCTCAGGCCGATGGTGTCCTTGAAATTATCTGGAACACCGAGGGGAAAAAAAAAACATCCCTGTGATTTATTTAGAGGCAGAAATCTAAAAATGTCGCACAAGCGTCTGGAGTGCAGGGCTGGGCTATGAAGTGGGTCCCGTGTGTGCAGGGACTGGGGCGGCAGCAAAGCAGGGAGATTCTGAGATGCGAGGTTGGGCGCAGCTTGTGTGACGTTCCTTTATTTTACTGCCCTGCTTTTAACATGTGGTTAATAATGAGTAACGCCAGTGAAATCAGTGAGACTGTGTTCACCCCGAGCCTGGAGAATGGGAAACGCATCTAGGAGCCGGTGCAGCATAACAACACATGATCCCGTGCGTGTATTCTGCAGGGGATGTCCCCGCATTTCATTACGCTAATAGGCCCGGCTGCCTAGGGTTTAATGGAAATGTGGCATGATTTATTTACAACTTGGTTGATTCATGGCAAGGGAAAAAAAAAAATAGCAAAACTAGGCTAAGTACCTTTGTGAAAGAAATCCACAAAAGATATCCCAGATCAGACTCTTGAGCACTTCCAGGTAAATACATTATAAATGTATTACGTATTAATGCATGAGTCAGGTTCGTGCTTGATAAGAGGTTCTTTTGAGGAATAAATGGCTTGCTTTTTAAAGAAACAAGTAAGAAAGCCTGTATTTGAATTTGACAGCAGTAAAAGCTATCTAGAATGTCTCGACAGAGCAATCTTGCTACAGCTTCCTAGATTAAACCTTTATTTTATAATTATTTAATCTTTCCTGCTCTATGTTCATGATACCATGTAACAATTTTTCCTATGTTATAAAAATTTTATTTCTTGGATAAGCCCACATAATCCCTTTGTACTTTCTTAGGAGTTTCTCTTTGCCATTAAAACTTCATATGTACCATATGGGATTATGAAGAGGGCTATTGCATTGCACTGCAAGATCTCTTCTTGCAAACAGATGACACGAACAGAGAATTGTGCAGACTGTTGCTGCCTTCTGTGCTATTCCATCCACATCAGCAGGATCACCATCTAAGTGTAGCTTTTGCCTAGATGTCTGCAACATTACGTATGTTCTGTGATTTAAGTTTTCATGAGGACACAGTACACAAAATCATAGGTCCCGTTGAGCATATGGGAAAGGGAGTGGGCCAGGTTGTAACCCAAATTAAACTGAACTTTCATATTTCTACTAACTTCAGTGAGGGCAGTGTTTTGCTACCAGTGAAGGGGAGAGCTGCTGCAGTGTCCTAACTGATACAAAAACCTCATCTGAACTAGAGAAGCTGCAGCAGTTGTATGTTTTATATGCACTTCTGTATCCCAGCACTTTTCTTGACAAGATTAAATGGTCAGCAGAACTCATATAAGTGTTTATAATACTGGGAAGCCATTTCAAGGTGGTAAGACAGAGTAATTGGAGGTTATGAGGTTTTGTTCCCAGGGGCTTTTACACAATGAGATTTGTTATTTCAACACAAGAAGTCACGAAAGTAAAACTGGGTATTAAGCTGGTTGTACACAGAGCTTTCAGCTGATGCAACAGAATAGCATTTCATCAGTAATTGATGAACTTAAATATGAGATGGAAATCTACAGATAAATAATTATGAAACATAAGCTACCTAAACTTTCTCACTCAAACAAAAAATCTCTACTGAGAAAATGCATTTCATTCCCAGTAGTTGAATGTGTTTTGCTTATTTGTGTGAAATTAGGTTGATTTATTTCAAACTTAATCACTTTTCATCTCCAAGTAATGTGGGAGAACTTGCCTGACTGGTCAGAAAACAGTGAAAAAATCCCACTGAAACAGCTGGAACAATCATCTTCTTGTATTAGCACACCAGTGTTTCAGTGTGGAATGCAGCTTAGTTTGTTCAAATTGATGCTGACCATGGAATATATATTATGACATTTGCTTAAGATAGTTGCTGTGTTTTTAAAAAATAATGAGTCATTATGGCAAGGCTGTCAGTTATGAAATTCTTCTTTTGTTCCCAAGATACATACCAACAGAAAGGTCACACTTAGAAGGGCTGTTACGCACACTCAAATAACAGGAATGTCTAAATTCTAAATTGGGCAGTGATTAAATAGACATCAGATCTACATAAAGCTATACAATATACATAGTACAGAAAGTCATGTTGGGTGACCTGAGTGGCCACTCAGGTGAAAAATACTTAAGGTCTCCCATAAAATTTAACTGTGTTATTACCAAAAAGAAAAACAAACCAAAGCACTCAGAACCAGTTATGTGAGATCCTCTATCCACAGCTATCACAGATATGCCAGGGTATCTGGTTACAACATCATCTTGATTGAGTGTTGTGTAAGAGAACTCCACAATGTCACAGCTCTTAAGGACAAAAAATTCTAAAAACCCTGGTGAATTTTAAAATACTTGGTAGCTGCACATGGTTGAATTTGAACATCCTTGGCAGCTGATTTTGAATACTTGGTTGTCAGTCCAGTTCTCAAACTTGGCAGTTTGTAAACAATTATTGCAACTTCTTTGCTGCAACACGGAGTAAGTGAAGTGCTTAGTTCATAAGCAAAAATGATGGTTGAACTCCGCAGGTGCTGACTGGAATTTTGCTACTAAGGTTTTAGCTTTATTGCTGCAGCTACTGGGTAGGGATATCCTTCCTGAACACAATGGAAGACACAGATCAAATGAAGAAGAAAGTCTAGGTTGACACAAAAATAAAAAATGGGAGTCTAAACCAAAATATCTGAGCAATATGGAAAGGCACTTGGTAATGAATGTATTCAGATTTCAAACCACAGGATTACAAGCAAATCTAACAGCACATGTGGCTACTCAGACCCGTAATGTTTACATCTAGTGGGTATAAAGTCCTACGAAACACAAACATGTGATTACACACATCTCACTGAAGTCAAGGCAGCTTCTTATATGGAAAGCTTGAGCATATGTACAGGCTTAATGGCACTAGCATGGAAGCATGAAATAAGGGTTGCTCAGTAACACCCTCTGCCTGAGGTGCAGGCAGGCTTAGACTGAGCTCCACGGCAGCAGCACCACCTGAACAGGGACTGCAGCAGCACTAGTGGGGCTGGAGGCTGCCATGGTGAGCAAGTGGAAAAGGCAGCAGAATGAAGCAGACTCAAAAGTGAGTTTTACTGGCCTGGGACTAAAATTTTCAGTATAGTTACTGAAAAAGACAAGTAGAGAAAGTGAAATGTATCTTGGCAAATAAAACTGTATCTGGCGATGTGACATGTGGTGTCCTGCACAGGCAGCCACGGGCAGACGCAGCAGGGAACAGAACTGGAACCTAAGTGGGAAGGTGAGCTGGGAACTACTCCAGGAACCTGAGAATCACGATTCCAATAGCGATTGCTACCTGGCAGCAGGCAGAGTGAGCCCAGCACTCGCACCAAGAGCAGCTGCAGAGGGAGGCAGCAGAGCCAGCCAGGACAGAACTGCCATGCAACTCCTCCTAACAGGGCCAGGAAGGGATTAGCCTTTACTCTTGCTGTAATGCTTACACGTCTTACACCTAAAATTTAGCACTACACATGCAATTATTCTATCACAGATAGTTTGCAATCTATCTTACCACACAGTTAGAGGCATTTAAGATGGTGATAATCCTTTCTTAATATCTTAATTAACACTTAAATAGTTGACTAGCTTGTAATGTAGTTTACCTAGTTCACTAACCTGGTTCTAAACTACATTTTTTGCACTTTGAAAATAATTAAGTGACATTTTTATATTTAAAATCCATATTAGCATCTATATATGGAAATTTGGTTCTGTATTTAGGCTATATTTTTGAGAAAGCAAGGGTACTGCTCCACCAAGTGATGTCATTTTACTCTATACATACACAGTTCTTACTCAGATTAATTCACTACCTCTCAAAGAAAAAATATGAAAATACAATCTTCAATTACAATGTTTTATAGCTGTCAGTTCCTGAGAAATTACAAAATCAGAGTTTATTTACAGACTAAAATTCAAATTACTTCATTTTATTATTCTGCTGGGTGCATTTCAGCTGGGTGCACTGCCATTTTTCTGGGGTTTGTTGTTATTCAATGCATTTTCTGTGGTAGGCTTATTTAAAAGGAAAATGAAATTAAACTGGTTTCAGATCCAATCCGATAGGACTTTAAGATGCACAAAAAATACATTCCTTCAAAGTATGTTCGATTAAAAATAATAGTAAAAATCTAAAATGCAGACATAGCACCCACATCCTCCCAATTTTCCTGTTGTTCAGTTTTAATGCATAAGCTGCCACAACTCAAAAGAAGGGTTTATATATACACAGCTTAATCACTGTTGTAATCTTACATAAGATTACAACAGCCATTAAAATGTTCTTTTGCAAACACTGTTATGGTAACTAGCTAAAATGCCAGTTTATCTTGTACCAGCAGCAACAAGAGGTGTATAAAAACACCCAAGAAGTTGTGACAAGCGTGGGTCTGACAATTACCAACAATTGCAGAAATTTAATGACTGGACCCAAGACTGAGAATGCAGTGAAGCTGCTTACCACATTTCAAACAACCTGCAGTGCAGTGGTGTTTTTTGGAAAAAAAAAAAAAAATCATCTACCCTCTTCCTTCAAGTGCTTGTTCACTTTTCCTGAGGAGACAGAAATGACATCAGAACCAGATCTACCAGGGACTATAGGTGGGCTATAGCAACTATTGGTGATTTCTGCTACAGTTGTATGACAACAGAGGTCTTCAGTATTTCCCCAGAGGAAATCTTCATCTTCTAGGTTAAGAATTGTGAGAACTCAGAAAAGGGGTAGAATCCCTTAGGGATTATATAAATCTTCCTTATGTGCCTAGAGCACAGATGCTAAGGCACTGTACACTTGAGTAAGAGCTGAAGTATGCCAAAACACACAACTATTTCTTAGAGGCAGACACCTTTTTTCTTTCTAAAAACATTGCTAGCCCTCATTGTTCAGACTGACAGTCCTTCAATAGTTGGACTAGTCCTACAACAATTAGTCCTTCAGAACAAAAAGATAAACATGGGAACTAGACAGACATGACAAGATTTACTGCAGTGTTCCCATTTCCTTCTTGAAAAAGAATCCAAAAATGCCAAAATGCCTCCCCAGCAGACGTAGCTGGGATGGAAAAGGTTACATCAGGTACAACAGACAAAGTCAAGAAAACATTTATTTTCAGTGATTGTAAGTTTATGGACAGTTCTCTTTTTCCCCCTCCTTTAGAAGAGATGAGTTGTTCCTTCCTACAGCAAGGGTATTGGAAAATGGCAGAGAAAGGAGACCTACTCAAATAAATAGCTGTCACTGTCCCCTGTCTCCATGGGAAGGAGAACCTTGAAATAGCTGTGACAATCCCCTGTCCCCCTGGGAGAAAGAACCTGTAGGCAAGGGTCCCAATGATTGTGCACTGTTGTTAAGTTCAACTTCACATCACCAGGTACTACTGGAATTTTCAATGCAAAAACTACATTACTCAGCATTATCACAGCATTATAAGGAAATAAAATACAAGGTGCTTTAGTTAAATTTTATATACAGATTTTACAAAGGCAAAAAACTTTGCTTAAAAATTTAAATTTTATATTATTGTTTTAAGTAAATGGATAAATTAAAAACACCTATTGGTAAAAAAATACATGAGTGAAGAAGAAAATCTCACCCAAGATTCAATATTATGCTACTCATGGTACACATTAACTTTTATGGTGTAAATACCAGGAAAAAAAAATTACTTGCTTTGACAACTGCAGAGCAAAATACTTTTTTAAGGGAAATAAGTATTCCTCATATTGAAGTTAATTTTATCCTATTTAATTATAACCTGTTACCAATTTAAATCCTGCCCTAGAACACTGAGTTTACCATGCTGCCTTGCGTGTATGTGATGGACATTTGTAATTTATTAGGCTTTTTCATTATTTTTGAAGTGTTGTTAATTACTTTGCATACAGATTTTTCCTTCTACTATTACAATGTCTGTGTGTGGCACTGCTTGTGTGCACCATCACACACTACCCTCAGCTTTAAACTGGAACACTTACATTTATGGAAAATCTGACCCTTTTTACTACATTCCTGAGACCTGCAAGAGAATTTTTCTGTCAGCTCCAATCTGTTACAGGAATAAAATTTTCTGTGGTCAACACTGTAGTTATATTAAAATGATCTGATGATCCCAAAATCTTAGGACACAACAGGCACGTGGCTATACTGTGCTAGGGAACAGCAGCTCTGAAGGGACTGCAATACATTCAAACATTTGGGACAGAACAGATTCCATTACCAGCAAGGTCACTGTTCTTGGTCCCCACTGCATACACACTGTGTCATTTTCTATACACTGAATCTGCTCAAAAGACCAGATTAGGCAAAGAGAGAGAACAATCAGGGTCTGCATCTCTATTCCCACAGAACTGCGTGGAAAATCTCTATTCTTGAAATAGCACAATAAAAGCCAAGCATATCCCTGAGAGATGCCAAATACCCACCAACATAACTAGACAGGACTGATAATAGTTTGGCATCTTGAAGCTAAAAGTTAGTTAGCAAGGCTGCTAAATGTCAGCTCTTTAGTATTTATGTTTCATTATTTCAAGGGGAAAAAAAAAGAAAAATCAACAGCACACATACCAAGGGGTTCAGACTTAGAATCTCCATATTGTCCTTCACAAATGTGATAAGTAATTCCTATTTTCTTTTAAAAATAACACAAGTAAAATTCAAGTATAATGAAAGCACATCAAGAAACAAACTGTACAATTTCTGAACTGCACTGTTTATTTTGCTGCTTGAAACCTAAGTGACAGTATGCCACTATAATTATGGGGTTTCTTCTAAACCTTTACTACACTGCAGGTACAGAAATATATGGACACATTTTTGGAGAACTGACATTTTGCAAAATGCAGCAAACATTTCAATTTATACATGAGAAAAGGAAGTGTTCAAAAGGGTATGCATTTCAAGTTATTGCAGGTTATTTCTGTGAGAGAATTTCTGCAGGTAAAACATGTTTAAATTTAACCAACAGTAATGTGTCAGTGTATTTAAAATCATGACAAAAATCTTCTCTCTGGTCATTAATTGCCCCTTGACAAATTACTAGGATGTTGTATGTTTAGGGCAAGATGTCAATACAGCATAAATCCCGTGGCATTTTGGTTTTCTTCTGGAGATTAAAGCTGTTTTTTTTCTTGGGATAAATGCAGCAGCAAAACACAAACCAGCTGATCAAAAAAGCACTTCTGCCATAACTCCAATAATTTCAGGGCACACCAACCGACAGTAGTTTTGCCATTCCCAGTTCTTTTAAGGTTTACATCACTGCACTGTTGCCTTAAGTACGTTTGTAGAAGCTTGGTTTCTGTTAGGCCAGCTTGCTGACTACAGCCTGGTTGAGAGAATTTAGTTGGTTGGTCCATTTATCTAACGCAGTATAACGTGCACCACCTCTCTTCTGATGATCCAGTTCTAGGAGCTGGTTGACTTGATCAATTCGGCCATGTATAGTGCTAGAAGTAAATAAATAAAAACTGTAAATTGCTAATGGACATGGAAATAGGAGCTAACAATAAATCAGAGGTAAAGTAAGAGGTCTCATACAAGAGAGGCACAAAGTCCATTTCAGAATTCAGCACTTTTATCATTACTGTCCTGGGTAGTACTGCCTATTAAGCTGTCATCATGACTGGAAAAAACAAACCAAACCCAAACAAATTCATTGCATATTTGCATTCATATGCATTCAATGCATATTTTATCTGCTTGGCTATGACCTCATACAAAGTCTGAAGCAATATGACATAAGAAGTTCTTGAAAGTCAAAGAATCATGAAAAAAGGAGATTAATGTGAAGAGACGTCAAACAATACAAGCTTATGTATGGCTTACATTTTTGTAATAGTTATAAAAAGTTACCCTCAAGAAAAATAGGTTTTACAAATTGTAATTAAATTTTTCTAGTTAAAACAGTAGACTACCAATCTGTCAACTTGAAAATGCACTCAAAAATATACATGGGTGTAAGCAGCAATTACTAAGAATAACAACTTTCATAATTTCATAATAATTCAGGGGATGTATTATGTAATTAAGAATTAAAGTAAAAAGATGCCGCTCAATCTCCCTGTATAATTTTCTTGTTTCCCATCTTTCAAACATACTTTACTGCTCAGAAACCAAGCAAATCCAAAGTTAGCACCGTTACCTTTCACTTCTAGAATCAACCAGTATTATCACAATGCCCCAAAATATTGTTTTGTTGCTTCTTCTATAGTTTGATTATTTTAAAGTAATCAAAGATCAAGAATCAGGTACATACTTATCCAATATGCACTGCACAAGCAAGCTTTCCACATCAGCTACATCTATGTTTAACTCCTGAAACAAAAAGAAAAGTCATTATGCTGCTACTATGTTCTGCAACATTAAACCTCCAATCTTTGTTTTCATATACAGAATTTGGTTTAACCTCTGATTCTTACTGTTCATAAGTATCAATTCAATAATGATCAATTAAGTAAAAGACCTCCACCCAAAGGACACATGGCCAAGAATCAAGAGACTGGTAACCTCTCAGAAAAAGCTGAAGAGGGGAAAGCAAAATTTTAGAAGCTCCAGAAATGAGTTCCTTTACTGACTTACTGAAAAAACAAACAGATAAAAAATATCCCAAACCAAACAACAACAGAATAAACCACAACCACAAAAACCCAGGAAATAAAATAAGACAATAATTATCAGAAAAGAATGGATCTGCACTCAAAACCATTTAGAGATGAAATTGCATCTTCTGGCTCAAGCAAGTTCTACAATTGTTAAGGCTAGCTTAAAAAAAAAGCATACCAAGTTCCAAAGAGAATTTAAGCATGGAAAATAGGCATCCCTAATATTTCATGACATATTTTGTAACACAGTGAACTTTTGCAGGAAAAATCACAGACCCACAGGAGATATAAATACTGATATATTACCACTGGGTTTTTACTCCATTCTTTGCAGATTAGGCAGTGAAATCAGTGATTCTATGGTAATACTTGGTTTGTTCTACTACCACATTTCTGTAACTTGTACAACACAAACATGTGAAGATAGTTTATGAACAAAAGGGATTAAATTTTTAATTTTTATGTTCATAAAAATTATGTCCATAATTCCATTTTTTATTATACAAATTTCACTTTTTATACTTTTCTTAAGAAAAGTTATTTTCTACACCAAGTAGAATATGGTAGTTGAGTATTTTGTAAGTGTATCACAGTACATATTATAAAAAGCAGTTGGATGACACTTGAAATTTACATTTTTGCACTGCAAAGCTGCCAGCAGTGCATCATTAGTACTTTATGGTTTAAAGTGTATTTTAGATGTTCTATTTCTGGAAGCACTGTATTTATTTAAAAGCTTTTATTCACAGTTAATCATTTACTTAAGCAAATGCAAGGCTCTACTGACACATACCTTAGAAATAAAAGGAATATGTATTCTTGTGTAAGGCTTAATTAATTTTATAAGCACTTGTGTTCTGATGTTTCGCAAAAGCTCTGTAAGAGAAGAAAACAAACACTGTAAAAACAGCAGTATTGAAATAAAACTGCAACACCACTCCATATAGAAAGATACACTAAACACCATGGTCTTTGAAGATAGTAGTTCAGTGAGTGGGGAAGCCCAGCAAACTAACAACAACCCTCCTTTTCCAGGGATCCAAGCAGTATGTAACTCTGAAGGTGGACAGACAGAGCTGAAAACTGTTCAAACATGGAGCAACATGACCTCTGGTAAAAATTGTATTTATTCAAGTTAACTGGATAAATCATAGAGATCATTACCTGGTATGTCTGTCCCCCTAATTTATGGCTAGAATGTTTGCCATGTACAAAATTGAAAAGGGTTGTTCTTAAAGCTGTGCAACTTAAAATGTCTGTGCAATTAACATCATGGGGAATATTCACATTTAAAGTTAAAAGTCAGGTCGTAATGATGTAATTACAGTGAGGAACTGAAGCAGTATAAAATGGTCTACATGGAGAGGCTGATTTTGCTCAAATAAAATAGGCTAGTCATTGTTTTTTAAATTTTTACATTATTAAAAACAGTCGGGATAAAATGAAAGCATAAATTACAATAATAAATTAACAGAGGAAAAAAATCTTGATCCATTTTTACCTGTTTAAACAAGGATTGTTTATATAATAAAATACCACTGAAAACCAGATTATGTGTCTCAATAAACTATGGAGGTTAAAACAACAAGGCAAGGTATGTAAACATAACCATGAACACGTTATTTATC
This sequence comes from Parus major, assembly GCF_001522545.3. Taxonomy (NCBI): domain Eukaryota; kingdom Metazoa; phylum Chordata; class Aves; order Passeriformes; family Paridae; genus Parus; species Parus major. The sequence continues at coordinate 9,844,260 of NC_031779.1, forward strand.
ACTGCAGAGTGAAAATGGTGAGGCATCAGTAGCATATAAGGAGTGACACTCAAATTCTCTTCAGTGCTTTGATTCAGCTTCCTCCTCTTACTCTCCAGCTCTGTCACACCTTCCTCCATGAGCATCCAGCTCTAATCTTACCAAGTCTCCCCCCAAGACTTTGCAGCTCACCAGCAGTCCACATGGATCAGTATTTATTTAGTTTCCTCTGCTGTTTGCCCTGTTCTCTTTTACAAACAAGTATAAGAAAACCAAGTCTCTGGATTTAACCTTTTTCTTTCATTTAACTATCCAGCTAAATGATCTTGCACTGCCACAATCAGACCCACCCTTGAAAACAACAGTTAGCTGAAGAACTGAGCACTATATTCAAGTGAAGAGACTCCTCATTCTCAGATACATGAAAAATGGATGAGGTAACTTTATTTTGTCACATTAATGGAGCAGAAAAGAAAGGCATGTGTTAATGTAGTAGAGGTACTATAACTCCTACCACTGTTTACAAGATATAAATGAGAAGTATGTACCTTTTTACATATTACATTACTACATATTTATTAGTGGAACCTTCATTACATTGTCTATGTATTGTCTGTACTCTGAAGCAGTAAATTAACTTTGTAAACTAGCAAACATCAAACTGGATGATACTGATACAAACCATCTTTACAGGTGAGGGTTGCTCTCATTTCACTGTTCCAATGGGAAAAGAACAAAGAACAAAAACAACACTCAAAATATTCAAGTGTTTAAACGTCACCATAGATACCTTAAAATATCCATTCTTCTAGACCTTTCTCCATAAATCCTGCATATCTTTGCAGTCATGCCACATGCCTGGATGCAAGTTAGCCCTGACCAGCTTCTAAGTAACTTGTAAAGGAATCATCCGCAAGTAATTATAAGGAACTCTTAGTGCCAAAAAGAAAAATAAACCAAGGGGGGGAGAAGGAAAAAAAAAGGAGTTTACAAGTAGTGAAAACAAAAATGATATAATAGCCTTCAAAATACCTTCAATGTGCTCCCTTATGAAGGGATCGTCCATGATGTTGCTGTGATTTGTTTTCAGAATCTTCTCAAATTCAGTGATGTCATTATTCTGATAGGCACTTCAGAAAAACAAAGAGACTGAATTATTAATTTTAAAAGTTAAACAGACTCGTAAGATTATGTTCCACAATTTCAAAAAAAACCCCACATCTTGTGCACTGGTGGAAAATATTTCTATTCAGAACCTCTGTAAGTAAAAACTCTTTCAAGATGAAATGCAACAAAAATTACCTTTATCCTGCTTCAATTTTAGCAGCATTTACTAAAATTTAGTATGAACATTTAGTTGTTCCACAAGTGCACTCTAGTTTCAAAACTTTTATACTTTAAGAAGCTATTCTTAAATACCCTGTTTTGAAAAGTATCATTACATGAATTTTGGCTTCATGAAGTCATACTTTATGGAACAAATAAGAGCTAAAAAGAGTCTACAAGGCTGTTGCTGTCTCTACAATGTCCAGCTTAAGCTCGATGCTAAAAAAACTGGAAGATGAAAGAAATATGGACTCCCAGGATTATTCATCAGTAATTCTGGCATAACATTACTTTTTAGATTTTTATTTATAGTTGACTTGTGTATATGTCCTTTCACAAGTCAATCCTGTCATCTGAGAAAGCTTTGCAAAAGGAAGGTGCCACCACAGCACCGTTTAAAGGTCAAAAGTTGCAACTTCTGAAGAAAGACCTTTTTCTTGAAAACCATTCTTTCAAAACAAAATTTTAAATTTCTGTTTAATACTAATATCAAACATTTTGATAACAACATCTATTTGTCCTTCATACTCTGTACATTTTAAATTTGTTTTTAAACTGGTCAAAGAAGATTAATTTGTTATTAAAATGGCCAAGAGGAAGACCTGTAGAGTTTAAGGTAGAACTTGAGTAGTTTATAAATAGTTATGTGAGTGGCATGGACTGTATCACATGAAACCAGTAAATTTTACTTTATAATAAAAGGAATTTCAGTTCAGTATATTTTATTGGTTATTTCAGAAGCCTCTTTTTATCATATGTAAAGCACGCAAGCTCGCACTGCAGAGTATAGGAAGGATTTAAAACGTAATTGTCATATTTGAAATTAATTTTATCTTCTGCATATTTCTTATCAACACTGCTTCAATTGCATTATTAATTTTAAAGAAGGAGTTATACTCAAATGTCACAATAAAAGATATAAATTAGAAATACGAATAAAATCAGATAGGGTAAGGCCATCTGGAGTTCCTTCTGCCTCAAATTCACATGAAACTATGAGAGTGAATTAGAAAAAAATACATCTAAAGTGGAATGACTTACTGGAAATAGTCCCTTAATTAACTGCCAAGTAATTTATTCATTCACTATGTCACTAATGGATGAATATCCTCACTTTCAGAAACAATTTGTATGTATACAATGCACAACAGCACTATCACAGCAATTTGTTCCAATACAGGATCAACTGTTTCAAAATGTGAGCAGACATTACTTCTCATGTAGGGAAAAGATGGGAAAAGGAGCAGAGGCAGGCCAGAGTGGATACAGTAGGTGAGCTTCAAAACCCAGTGTACAAAACCTGCCCCAGTTCATTGACCTCATGACCATGCACTAGAAGTTCTCAGAGTTGTTTGTAAGAGGTAATGAGGATTTCTTTTGATTTTTACATGTTTGAAGAATACAGGAGTTCATTGTGAGTTAAGTTTCGTACTCCTAACTTAGGAAATCATGATATATCCATGCAGCAAATTATTTTATTGCTTATGGTATGAGATGTCACTCAATTCAATTTCTATTGTGTAATCAGTCAGAGCCTAAAAAGACCAGTTGCAGTGTAAGATGGGACAACTTGATTTAAGGGGAGAAATGTGGTTTTTGTCACACCATAAAGTGACAAAACACAGTTTCTGCACCTGTACATAGTATGGCATCAATACTATGGTCTCTTATATTAAGTTTCTAAGAAAAGCAGTCCTCAAATATTTGACCAATATTTATGAGTAACTGTGTTAACTGTGCAGAGAAAAGCAATTTCAAAAAATATTCATTTTCAGGTTTGGACAATGTATCTTTTTTGTTTTTATCTTTTTGTTCTTTTCTGCAGAAAAATTAAAATCTTACCTTACTAAATTCGTCATTGCTAGAATCTCTGGATCATTTTTGTATGGTTTAGCCTACACAGAACAGAAAGCATAATATGAAAGTTTAGGGTTTTTTTTCCCATTTCCCCTTTGGGTAATTTCTCTATATATTCAGAAAAGGGTGAGGGGATGTGAGGGGGGTGGTGTGAAGGAAGAAGAAAAAAATACCTCCTGAGAATCAAATGGATTTATTCCAGACTTCATAAGCATGTTTGCTAAGACCAAATATTTTAAGCAAGTGGTTCTTCTGGGGCTCCCTGATTCATCATAATTCTTGAATGCTTCAAAAAAATCAGTATGTGCCTTTTCAAACTCTCCTTCTCTTAAGTGCATTTTGCCTCCACATTCTGAAAAGAAAACACAGATGAAAAGGAACATTGTGTGCTTGTTGCTGACTACAATAATTGTACTCAAGTTCCATGCTATTTCTAAATAGATTACTGAAACATTTTCAGAAGTCATTTGGTTCTCTGAAATCGCTAGGAAAAAAAAGCATTAGGGCCTTAACATACAGCACTGCCATTTGAATAACCCCATTCCAAAGAAGAAAAAACAAAACCCAGCCCACACCATAAAATTTAAAAGAACACTAATCCTCATAGCCAATAATTATGTCACCATTATGTTAAAATACTGCAAAAACTGAGATAGAATTTATCTCCATTTCAGTAGCAACAGGCTTCATATATTTATGGAATTTTCCCTATCTGTTGAGCAAAACCACACAGAAAAAATGAGAAATACTTTCTATATCCTTTTATTTCTGAAGTACCCACTGCTGCCTGATTGTCTGTTCAGTATCTACACCAGGGAAAGGAGGAAAGCATAACAGTGTTCTAAAGAAAGTTAACACACACTTGTTTCCACTACAATTCATTATTGCAAATAATAAATAATATTTTCAAGTACATCTAAAAGCCCTTTAGTTCCTGCTGAGTTTTAGCAAAGTGAGACACAAATTTATAAAAGGGGATTGCAGGAACAGCAATCTGCTAAGCATTCTGCTAGCAGTCCTGTCAAGCCTTTGTTTCTTTCCCCTGCAGATGCCTTTGCATTCATCTTTTGCTGCCATGATGTCAAACAGCAAGTCTTCCTCTTCTCTTTCTACTGCTTCTCTCCTAACATTTATTTAGCCAACTGTTGTGCCCTTCTGACCAGTGCCTCTGGCATCTGGGCACCAAAACTGCAGAGCTGAAGTCCTGCAAGAAGAAAATGATGAGACTGAATCTACAGAAGCCTCTGTCTTCATAGCTGGAACTGGAAAAAAACACTGGTTATCAGATTTTAATGGAACAAATCTCTGCAACAGAAGACAAATGAAAAATTCAAGATGAACTTGCCTCTGATAACTCCCATGATCAGTGGATGAGGAATGGCTGACTTGATGTGCAATGACTGTTCATATAGTGCTTTAAGTTTTTTGTTATTTTTCTGTGCTGTATACATTTGAATTTCCAAAGCATAGATTTCCAATAGTTGAGTACCTTTTTTTAGATCATCTTCCCCATCATCAGTCTAGGACAGATTAAGTAATAAATACTGTGAAATTTTAAGAGAACAGCAATTTCAGTTTTATACTAGTAAAACACTGATAAGCAAATACTCTCAGTAATTTCCTGTCAAAAACAAGAATATTCCTAAAACTCTGAAATTCTGATGAAACTATCAGAAAACATAGCACTCAAATAACTTAACCACAGTCTACATTTTGAAGCCCTTTATTTAAAATGTCAGTATTTTTAATTAATTTTTTTTCTCAAAACTTTAACCTTAATTCTTTTCCACTTTCCTTAAGCCACACTCTTAGTATATAAATACAATGACTAACACAAATGCACATATATACATATGTATTGCCTCTAACAGAACCATTTCCCAGATATTTGTAGCCTATTTCCATACTGAACGAGGAAAAATATCACAAACAAGCACAGCAGACTGCATGGCTAATTTATTTCTTCCCCTTCCAGATGGGAAAGTAACAACAGTACTTTCAGTTTTGAATAAAGCTCACTTGGAATCTTTGCTATATTTTAAAATAAATGTCTATGCATCATAGATTATTGATATGAGCTTCTCCTTGTCTTCCCTGAAGAGAAACCCAATCTGCAGTCGTGAATAATTTTTTAAAAACCATCTTTAAGAAAGGAATAAAGCACTTAGCATTTTTTGTTCATGTTATCAAGCAGATAACAAATAAATTCAGGCACAGTATTTATTCCCTCTGCACTAAAGCTCAGCAAAATGCCTCAAAGGCCAACAACAGATGTATTAAAAAAAAAATAAATCATTGCATCAAAGTTGTTTACTAAGCCACGGTGATTTAGAGTATAAAGGTACCTGGCATGACTGATGCAGCTGACGCAAAATCTTTTGTAACTTTCCATATTCTTCTCGTTCTAAATATAATTTGCCAAGCTGTAATGAAAAGAAAGTTAAAGTACTGAGGTGTAATAAAATTTCACAATTATAATTTATAAGAATTAGCTAAAGGTATCAAAGAAAAGCAAAAAATAGGAAGTTTTATATTTTACCTTTGTGTTTGTCTTAAACCACAATCTATCATTCTTAGCATCTTTCAGAGCTTCAAGTGTTGTTTCATAGAATTCCTGAAGCAAATCCATCTGACATAAAAAATCAGAATTCTATAATTGTAAACAGCAAATTTGTACCTGTTAATAAAGTCAATCTGAACAACCTACAAGTGCATGCTTGAACTTCAAAATAAGAAAGGTATCTGTTTCTTACTTAATGTTTGCATTTAAACTGCAAACAGCTTCTAAAGTAACCAAACTAACTACACTATCTTTTCTTATATGAAGCAGATATAATTAAAAAGTAGTCACATTTTAAGATTTGTACTGTTTGTACGGTACTTGATTGATCTGTGAAAAATTAAAGCCACCTTATAAAACCCATCTTATATAACCAAGGAACAGAACTCTGATGTTGTGTAACAAACACAGGTGATATTGTTCCCACTTAAAAGAATAAAAATAATTTACATATCAAAAAGAAAATATGCTTTACAAAGAGAGGAATATGGTCAAAGGAAAAGATACCTTCTTCTTTCTGGACTAGCAATGCTGAGTGGAAGAAAGCTCTTGAGCACATCAAACTGTTTCTTTGCATAAAACCCAAAAAGACAACATTTGAAATGGAAATCAAAGTGCTGAGTGTTACCTTTTACAAGGGTTGTACAAAGAATGCATTAGTATTGCTCATGACCACTGTTCCTTTGGGGGGTAACAAATCTGTGCCTATACATCAAGTTATGATTTCCAGACTGTCCCTCCAGGTCTGGCTCAACTACAAACCAGAGACACTGACCTCTGCCAAGAAGGGACAGTCTAACACAATCCTTTGGACCTCAACAGTAACCCAGCATTCAACTTCCACTTCTAAGAGTGGCAGGGCAGGAAGGATTGTGATAATGACCAAGGACTCAGCACTGAAGAACAATGATCCTCTGTATGAAAGTGCTACTTTCAGGTAGTCAGTGAGGGGACCTTCCTACTCTCTGTAAAGCTTCTACCACAACACAAAACAAAAGGAGCTGGGCTGTGTATCTATGGACATGTACCTCACTTGCACAGTGCACTGGACAGGCAGTATTTCACACCAACACTTCACTGCAAAGATTTCCCTCTCCCCCCAAAATTAAAAAAAAAAAAGCATTTTTAAATTAAAAATTATATTTGAGAGGGCACTTACATTGTGTATCTGTGCTAAAAATAAGCTCTTATTTATTAATACAGAGGTAAATGTTGCCAAAAAAGGACAAGTTTATGAAGATTTATCTGTGTTAATAGAATCCACTACATGTGGGAAATATATTTTTATATACGACAACAAATGAATAGTCAAAATTCCTCTATTAAGATCAAAAAAGCCCAAACCAAACACAAAAAATGTCTGTAGTTAAAAATGCAAAACTGAAAACTATGAAGATGAAAGAATTGATGATCCAACCTGCTTGGAAGTAGAGATATAATCAAGAATAGAATTGATGGATTTTTCAGAGTAATTCCTTGTAACTGCACTCCGTATGTAGGTCAATAGCTGTTTATACCTATTCATCATTTCAGGAAAGTTAGTCTAAAAGAAAAACAAAATCACATTATATTTTTTGTTTTAATTGTTAAAACTGAGACATCTTGCAAGTGTATATACAGGAAAAAAAAGCACAGAGAAAGACAATGCAGTAGTGGTTGCTATTAAAACTTTCAAATCACCACTATATTCATAACCTGCAGAATCAGAAATAACTTCAGGACTGCACAGAGCACACATTTACAATATTTATCTCAATGAAGAAAACAGAACTAGCCATACAATTCTGGAATGGTTGCATACATAGCATATAAATGTTTCACTGTTTGGTCCTAGTGCAATGTACACAGGGAAACATGACCACTTTCAGTGGTGTGACACCTCAGTACCGAAAGGACTGAGCCTCCCACATTCATGGAGTACCAGCTGACGACAGCAGCTATTTTGCATCTATTTTGCCTTTGACTTGCAAACACCACATCGTTTCCCTGCCATATCTGTAGTAGCCATTAAAGGCTGCAAAAGACAGGTTCTGGTAGATTTAGTTGTCATAGCCATAAATTAGAATAGTAACATAAGATCTCTGGATCAAGTACATATTTATGCCATTTACTTCCAAGTGATAGCTGTAATTCCTACCAATTTAAAGTTTATTTTAATCATCTGTTTCAGAGCTTTGAATCCCCATTCTCCCTTCTCGCCTTCGAGCTCCAAAACCTGGAAAAGAATTTTTAAAACAGTATTTATAAAAGCTTTATTCAAACTTAAATTGTTTAAAATATACATATCCCAGACGTGCCCTTCCCCCCCACTTTGTTCCTTACAAAGTAACATTTGACTCTGCCCTGTTCTTCAATTTTATTCTTTCCTGGTATTATTGAAAAAGTGAGACTGTATCTCATCAGTTTTCACAACTTAGTTGATATAGGGAGGGTGAACATGATTGTTGTTGTTGTCTAACAGAAAACACTTCAATGCCAAACACTAAGTTTTAACACCACTCCATAAAAACATATGCAAAAATAGTTGTAACACCTCCTGCAAAACTGAGTCAACTAAATTTTGACTAAATTAAGTTAAAAAGCTCTTCTGAATTACTACCGTTCCTTCACAAAGGAGAAACGCTTCTAGGTTTTAATGCAACATAGTTACAGACATGTTTCATAAGTAAAAACTTTATAAAGTTGTTTTGTGTTGTTTTTTTTTAAACAACATGTATTTAATTTTGTTATACACTATATAAATGAGCCAAGAGATATAAATATCTATTTTTTCTTTAAAAAGTTGCATCTAACATACTGCTTTCTCCTAGCAGTGTGCAAACATTAAAAATTTAAAACTGAGATGAAGGAAAGAAACTCTGTGTCACTTAGTATTTATGCATTTAAAGCTTTGGAATCAGATAGCAAAGCAAATATAATGTTACGTAAGACACTGGGGAAAACACCATTTCATTAAAAAAACCCAAATGGATCTGGTTTCTATTGTCGATGCATGAAAACACATTCAGAACTGTTTAATTAACTTAGTAAATCCTGAAGATTAAAAAGTCAGATCTGTGAAGAGACTATACCATGTCCTATTTATCCCTAAGAATGATCCTGAAAGGCAGTCAGCCAGGAGTCTAAGATACTCAATAATAAATTTAGCACATTAGTAAATGAAAAGATAAATCCTACTCTTAAAATCTCAGAAAATACCTCAAATGGTATCAGATATTTTAAAATGTGAATTAGTATAAAAAGCAGAGATAGAATATAAAGACAGAAAACCTTCTGAAAACTGCTTAATGCTGCTTTGGGGTCATCTTCCTTCAAAGCTTTGGAATTGTAGTATTGATTTTCCAGATCCACATTTGGTTCAGAATTGCTGTCCTCAGAATATTCCTACATTTTAAGAAAAAAAAAAAATCAATCAGAGAAAAAAAAAAGGTTCAGAATCTAATAATCTGCTGAAAATAGCAAATAGTAAGACATATTACTCCAACTAGCACAGAATGCTTGTGTATTAAGTGGCAGTGTTTGGTTTTGGAGCATGTAACAGGTATGGACCCATATAATCATTTTCTCTGTCTGCCATTACTAGGCCAGACTCACCATCCACCAACATTTTTGCCTGTCAGCAGGTTTCTTTCTGGATTAATGAACTCATAGCTCCACCAACTTCACCTTTATGACAAGTACAGATTGTATTACTGAAATTCTGCCGATGCTGGAGTTTAAGCAGAGGCCCAAGAGCACATGTCATTTCTGGGAGGGGAGAGAACACGCTGCCCACTGATCCTCCTAAAGGCACTCTATTATCCAGCCTTTGCTACCCACAGAAAAGACCCTGGCTGAGCTGCCACACAAGTAATGATTCAGCTATGGAGGGTATCAAATGCTTCCATGAATCTCTCTATAATATGCCCTTCTATGCCATAACGATTCATCCTTGTCTAAGGAAACTAAAAGAAAGAATAATGATGATAACACCAGCTGCTTCTGCACTGAGAAGCAAGAGATGATTGAGAAAATGTTAAAAATGCTGCCAAAGATGCTGGGGTGCAGCATAGGCACAATAATTTAATCAAATAATTATCTATCATGTACACTAGTGCAAAACAAACTGAAGTAATTACTACTTAATTTTTTAAAAAATTAAAATACTCTGAGACTTCTGATGAAAAAATCCTGCATATTTTATCTTCTTTTGCTGGAGGACAATGCTGCATGTCCAAATTAGAAAACACTCACAAAGCTCAAATAATAATTTCATTTGATGTTTACACAATTCAAAACCACTTCACACCTCTGCATTTTCAAGCTAACTTCTCTGAACAGGATTTTGGCTATTAGGAGATGAACTGTTTTAACAGAATCTGTTTAATTCTCAAAGTTACTGCTGTCAGAGTAACTTTCCCTTGCACCAACATAAGTAATGCACAGTCAGGTCCCCTTCTTTAGGGTGAATTTTACTCTTGTTGTACTTCATCAGGCACATCTATTCTTTTGTTCATTTGTATATTCCTACTATTAATGGACTCCTCCAAAACCATGGGAAGGAATGGAAAAAAAAAGTAGCTCAAAAGAAAAACTAATTATGGGAGCCCACAGTCAAACCAAGTTTTATTAACTGTGATACTTGAGACATTTGTCCTTCTACCTTTTAATGTTTCTATTTGTAACATGTAGGCAAGCTGCCCAGCTATGTATTTATTTTCACCCAACAAAGTACTATCATTAGTGAGAATGAATGGACTGAGAAGTCTTGTGGATTCCACAAACCTGTTTTCTGAATTCCCACAGAAATATAAAAATGTGATACCGAAAACAGCAAAGAAAACAGGAAGTGTCTTATTTCATTGGGCAGGCTCTCATTTTGGTTAGCTTGTTTTTGTAAACTCCTTATCCTATTGATCCAACTCCAATGGAGCAGCTGTGGGTACACACAACGATGTCAACAACTTTATCAGGCACCTTATATATACAGGATGCCAAAAATTAAACAACATAGCATTTAAGATATGTGTAATCAGCTGATGTCTTGTTTATGCTTAACTCGGACAATGGGGAATATTTTTGGCAGAAGTGTCTATTTGCAAAGATAAAAGGAAAGCAAACTAAATTAATTCCTTATAGGAGACAATGTGTTCTGTTAGCCTCAAGCCAGAAACATCTGAACTTTCATCTTAGCTCTGGCAATGATTCTGGATGTGGATTCATGTAGGAAGCCTTTTTTCAGAAAATTTTTCTCATACTTCAATATTCCATAAAGGTCCTTTCATAATATTAATACATAATAAAGAAGTGTTAAGTCTATATATTTTGTAAGTCTTGATATACTTTACCCCCAGTGGAAATGCACTGAAATGTATCAAAAGGTACTGGTTTATGTTTTCACGGCTGTATTTTTTCTTCACTTGATGTCTGTTTGCCTCACATCAGACTTAGGATGATGATATGGACTCAAAGCTGTAATGGAGATAAGGCCTTCCTACTTACAGAAAATGTGAGGTGGTTTACTTTTAAAAAGACATATTTAGAATTAATGGCTGTGAAGAAAACTTTAAAACTTCAAACTAAGTATGAGCTGATGCCATTAATCTTTATACAATTAAAAAAAAAAAAAAATCAGCCATGCAGATACTGAATCTTATTTCAAGCACTGATGCTAATTATGCCAGTGCTGATAAATTCAGAAGGACGAGCACTCAGTCTTCTTTTGCTGCAGAGATGGCTTAGTGCAGTAGGATACAAATGTGAGAACATTAAGCTTCTGCCAAAAGCAAAAAAGGAGGAAAGTATAAAGCTATGTCCTCAAAGTTCCAATTAAGAAAAAGATTAATTTCCTTCTCAGTTCTGAAAACAGAAGTTCTTCTAACAATAAATTCAGATAGCAAAAGCCAAGCCTTTCCTCACTCTCATTTTTAATACCCCTGGTTCCTCCTGCCTGAAAAACTTCCCCAGCTCAAATCTTCTAGGTAGAAGTTTGCTGCAAATTCAGTAGAAATATATGGTTTACAAATAGGATTTCTACATAACTCTAAAAATCTCCACTACAGCATCCAGACCTAACAATTTGCATAGTGACAAACATCCTTAATTAGAACTTCAAGATATAAAAGTAGCTGGGTGATATAATTTATCTCTAGCTGATGTAAAAAAGGAAAAGGCCTAGGAATTTTTAAAACTAAGGTCCTAATGGTATTTTTCAAATGGACTTCAACATTTTAAGTACAAATGAAAAAAAAAGCAGTCTGAGTACACAGAACTTCTCTTTGAAACCCACTGAATTCTTCCTTCCTCAGATGATCATCAAAACAAACAAATGGGGTTTTTATCACTACTCAAGAAATTAGAAAACCCTGACAGAGCTTGAAAAAATGCAGTTAAATAAGTTAGGATATTATTTAAGCACTGCTATGTTGAAAATCTGCATGTTCTAAATGTAGTCAGTTATATTCAATCCTAAACCATCCCACTGCTTTTTGGAGGCAGAGAAATTACTACACTAGCTCAATTGTAACAGAGATAAAAACCACTGATGGAGTTTACTCTGTCTGGAACATTGTTCTTTCAAAAAGTTTTAATAAAAGTTAAATTAGTATACAGAAACCAATTTAATTAATAAGTCTTTATTATGTTACATATTGGGTTTTCATAAGATTTTATCTAGTAAACAGCTTTAAAACATTGAGCCTCAGCTTAAAAATGGGCACACACAGAAGTCAATTCACCCGAGTCAGCTTTAGTCATCCTTTTTGTGCATGGATCCATTTGCAGTTTGCCCAGCAGCAAAGGCACATTAACAGCAGCCAGCGCTCCCAGCTCATCCCCATCCATGGCTGCTCCTAGCCTGCCCTTTCCCATCCCTGAGAAATCCAGTGGTTTGTGCTGTCTGGCTCCTTGCTGGTTTCTGAGAACTGTGGCAGAAACCTTGTCAATGTGGTCTCCAGAGATTCCAGGTCCCGAAGCACGGCCCCTGTGCTCAGGGTCACAATGAGGGACAGGAACACAGAGACCATAACAGCCTATCAGTGTTTTTAAAGGCAGATGTGTGGCATTCTGTTAGAGTGGTACACTGACGCGGTAAAGTTCTTTCTGAACAAAAACAATGTAAGACTATTTTGTGAAAACTATTGTTGTTACTAATTTTCTGGTCTCCTCCCTTGCCTGAAGCACCTACCTAACTTCACCATCCAATTGGAGTGATTACCTAAATTTGTGCTCCTCTGTTTATTATTCACCACCACTGCGGGAACTTAATTCCTACTTTGCAAACCTTTTTCTAAAAAAGGAGTAGGGGGAAAGTAGCTATATAGGGGCAACTTTCCAGGAAAAAAAGACCATATAGAAAGTTCTATTTCTGTACAAAATGATCTTTCAAAGACATGGGTGAAATACTACTGTTACTGGTAAAATAATTGCTAGTGATTTTACCAAATTTCAATCATTTGGCTGACTCAAACAATTCATTTTTTTTTTTATGAAGTGCAATTGTTTCTGAGAAGAAGTCTGGTACAAATTTCATTTTACTTCAGCTAACTGTTTCATAACCATGGCATTTAGGAGGTCTACTAAGCACAATGTTCCTTGCATTTGCTCTTCCTGACCTGCAGGCACCAGGACAAACAGCAACTACCAGGCTCTATGTGCATTTGCCAGTTGGTATCCAGGCACATGAATATAAAGAAAGCAATCCGACTGGAATGCAAAAGAGCAAAGAGGAAAAGAACGAAGGCAAACCCTGAAAGTGAAAACAAGAGTTCGATTTGTGTAAGAAGCCTGCATGCAACTGCTCAGCCATGCATTGGGCTTCTTTTCCACGTTCCAAGTCTCTCCTGCTGCTACTCGCTAACTCTGCAAGTCATCCAGTGCCTGCTGGCTCACACCAGGGCTGACACCAGGAATAGAAGTCTGTGAAACCAGTGATTTGCAATGGCGTCAGAAGAGTTCCATGAAAGGCAGTGCTCTGCCTTTGTTTTATTTTTTTTTTTTCAGTTGGAAGATGCATAGGAATGAGACAGGAGACTGCAGAAAGAAAATCCTGGTATTACAACATGTAAAAAGTACAGCAAAAAAGTGTCTTTTCTTTCTACCTCTGTCATGCAGCTCCCCTGTAGTTGTAACGTGCATCCTTTTCTGAAAGTCCAGTTCTCAGCGTAACTTAGATCTAATTTATGTCTGTTTAAGACTCAACTGCATATCAGATCCTTGAGAGCACCATTCTGAACACAGCCCTAAATAACTGTCAAAAGAAGCCAACAAAACCAGAACTTACTGACACTTGTCAATGTTTAGATAGAAAGAATTTACTGATTAATTATTCTCGGGCTTTTTGCCTCAATACTTCCTTCTGAGACATTATGGTAATGAGCAAAATAAACCTCAAATATATTAATTCTGTGTTTGAAGATGAGTCTGAAGACAATGCATAAAGAGTATCACAATAAATGCTGAATCCATATAAAATATGAAATAATATTTAATTCAGAGAACAGTACATTCTATGTCCTCTGTGAAGCATACTTTTTTTTAAATCATATACTACTGTAATTATACTTCACTAAGAAACAGAAGAGGGCCAAGTGGATCTGCTTGATTTGGGACTTCCCTAGATCCGGATACTTGTTTTTGCAGCATTACCATATTCTTGTTTGCAACATATATATGTATTTCAGAAAATGATAATAGTGACATATGAGCAATTGGGAAGACGAGACAACATCCACACAAAATTTCAACTGTGTCTATTAAAATCTAGCAATAGAAGACAAGATAATATGTCTACTGATGAGATTGCTTATGAAGTTTGGTAACATACAGAAATTCCTTTTGCAATGGACTGTATTTCAGTAAGAAAGACAGGCAGACCGAAAGACAGACAGACAGACCCAACGCATGTAGCCTGAAATAAGTAGTAAGACTGCTTATTTCCTAATATCAACACATCCTGAAACGGGAAATCCTCAGTAATCTGAAGGGATGCTCTCTGTATTTGAGTCGTGCCAATCCTCATGAACCTGCAGCCATCTCACTAGGGTGCAAACTGATGACTGTTCACTGGAACTGTTACAGATCTTCTGTAACTCACTGAAACAACACAACTTCTTAAGATAAAAAGAACAGTTGCTCAGCAAATATATTTGTCCAACCTTGCCTCAAATTCATTTTAAAGCTGAATTTCATTCAGAACACAGTAGAGATGACTCATTAAGAACACCACAGATTCCTTATTTATTTAAAACAAAACAAGAAAATCCAGTAGATGTACTATAACAATTGTCAATGTGTTGTCAATATACCTGAAGAATCAATTTTTGGAGGAAGGCTGAGTTTAGCCTCCAAGTCAATTCAAAGTACAGTCTTTTGTCCCAGACCAAAAACAAAAATGGAATTTACAGTGGTCCTTCCCTCTTTGTCCTTCTCCACCCTCAAGCTGTATCCAGTAAAAAGACCTTGTACTGAAATCATGTAAGGCACCTAGTAGCATTGAGCTAGAAATTAAAATTGAGTGGCTTTCATAATGACCAGTAAACATTATTCTGTTCATTGAAGCATAAAGTGGAATAATTCATGTTATAATCAAAACTGTCACAGCACATTACTAGCAAATTGTGAATCTAGGTTCATCCACCCACAAATATAAATGGAATTTCTTCCTGATATCAAGGCTCCAGTGAATAAACTCAAGTTTTGTAGGAGTGGTTCATAAGGTCATTTACATGTAAAACTTTGACTTTTTACCCACTGAAAAACTAAACAGAAACAATCCAATACAACCTGGATAGTCTTCAATTCTTTAACAGTGTAGTAATTACTCTAATAATATAAAATTCCATGATGTAGCTGGGAAAGATCTGGGCCTTTAAAATATCTGTTCACATTTCAGTTCAAGTGCAAAACATTTGTATACTTAAGGAAATTTAACTGACTGTCTCTACATAATCAGCAGGTCAAGTGCACATTAAAGAGAAGCAGCCATAACCACTTCTAATAAAAGCTGACAAAATTAACTTTTTGGGGAGTCTGTACTGCTATTGTTGTGATGGCAGCTACCCAGGGAGACCTGAACCTAGTTTCACCATATTTTGACAAAATAGCTACTTCTTTCATTGACTGTTTCTGTAATCACTGCCTCTCCTCCTGTTCTTTAAAAAAGTATTCACAGCACTCACATGTGCTCTTTTACTTTCAATTCTGCACTGATTTGAGTATTATGTCTTGTACTCATTCTTTTGTTGCAAAGCCTCTTGCAGCAGCTGATATGCTCAACTTAAGAATCACACATCCCCTTACAGTCTTCTCTTAATTGAACTCGATATTAACATGAAAGGAAGAAATCCGGCCCTGTCTTCAGAGCCCCTAACTTCTTTATGAAACAGTTCTGTGGAACACCACAATTAGAGTTTCAAGCATTTTTGAAAACAACAGTCAATCATGGTTTGGTAGTCCCAGAATGCTGAAACTAATCTAGCTGGAATATTTTTACTCTTCAATTCTTGGGTTTTTTTCCCCCATCAATTATGAACTAAAATTAAATTTTAAAAATCTGAAGCTTGGGTATTAGTTGATGCTTTACATGGGAGTTATGTACTAAAAATAAAAAACTAATGTCCTCCTAATTATTACAAGAAGTATTTTAAAATTTTGAAAGGTCTGAGCTAAGGGTAATTAATGAGAATGAAACGCTCCAGAAAAAGTAACTACAGTCAGAAGTGGAAATCTGCCACAAGCAAGGTGTTTCAGGAAGGTTTTTCCAATGAGAAATAAAGTACTTCAAAAGAAAGAAACACAGCAAAAAGCACTAGACCAATTATTCTGGGAGAAAACTGACATAAAGCAGTGTTAGTTTCAGCTGCACTTTTATTCATATCTGTATAGATTGAAAAATGCAATTCCAATGGTTTCTCTACATGCCCAGTTCTCATGTTATGGAAGGATGTGGAACCTAAATTCTGATATGTTTAATATTCCTCTGATTGTATTGCATAGAAAAAAAACACCGCAGTATTTCAAATCAGGGCACAAATTTCAGCGTTAATAAAAATGAATGGAAATTAATTTTGGAACAAAATGTTTTTAATGGTATTAAAACTCTGTGCATTTCCTTCAGTAACTACAGAATGTGAATTCATTGAGAGACTGGAAGGGGAATACAAACAGTTTTTGGAACAGTGACACAAGCAACTCATAGAGTTTTGATGACAATACCTGTGAAACAAGCGCTCTTACATGAATTGAAAAAATCCTGAAAACCAAAACCAGATGCTTTTACTCTGTATCTAATATCATCCAACCATTCTAAGCAGTTCCTAACAAAAACTGCCCAGAAACTATTCCAAATAAAATCAGGTAAACATTTTAAACGAACTCATAAGTGGCAAATGTGTCAGAAAGCAACTCTTCCAGAAGCAAGTGTCTGGAGTTTTTCAGTGAAACTGCAATACTGCTAGTACGTGTTTCACTGAAATGAATGCAATAGACTCTCAAGCTTCTACCACACATAACTTTATTAAAAAAAATGTCTCTAGTTCTAAAAACCCAATCAAAGTTCAGAAAAGGATAAAAAAAAAACCAACCCAAATAATCAAACTTCAAGCCCCAATATAATGTAAGGGCAACATAATTATAATTAATCAGATTTTTTTTTTAACTTTAAAAGCTTAGGACAAAACCTGATGTTAACATTTAACTAAATGTTACATGAAACCCCCCAAACCTTACAATTAAAACCAAAAAGGGACTGGTAGAAAGGTTACAAAGACTATAAAGACTATTAAGACAAGAAAGTTAGAAATAAGTGCAACATTCGGCCTGTTGGATCAGAAACCGGCCATGAGGCCATTTCTCCTCACTTCCCTTTCTCTTCCCCCTACTTTTTCCTCAGTTTGTTGCTCACACAAGCACATGAATGCTATCTTCCCCCAAGGGCCTCTCACAGTAGCGGGTGGGGAGAAGGGCGGGCAACTTTATCACTCCACTTCGTGCCCGACACTTGGGCCGGGGCAGGAGGAAAGAGAGAAGGAGGCAGCGCGCCGGAGCCCTTCCTTCAGCGTGAGCCCTGCGGGGGACACAGGGCGCCAGCCCGGGGCCAGTGCACCGGCCCGGGCCTATCCACCTGCCCGGCCCGGAGCTGGCCTGCTCCATCCGCCGAAAGGCGGCCGAGCGGCTGCTCCGACAGCAGCACCCGCCCCTCGCAGCCCCTGCCCGCATCCTCCTTCCCGGGAGGAAAACTCATCCTGGATGTCCGCGCTCCCTGCCGGGGCAGCACCCGGCGGGGCGGCTGCTGCGGCGGGAGCGCCGCACTAGCAGCGGCCCGAAGCTGCGCCGCGCCGGCGGCACCCCCGGCTATACTGCTGAGCCCCCGCGCCGCCCCGCGCCCTACCAGATCGTAGTCCTCCTCATCATCGCACATGAAATCATCCTCCATGTCAGACATCTTGGCCGGAGGACGGGCGGGGGGCGGCGGCGGGGACGGCCCCTTCTCCCACAACCCCGCGCGGCGCTGCCCAATGTGGCTCCGCTCCGCCCGGAACCCGCTGCCGCCCGCGCCTCTCCCGCCCCCGGCCCGGGGCGCTCGGAGCCCAATCCGCGCCGCCCCGTCGCCGGCTCCCTCCCCCTGGTAGCGACCGGCCCTTGGCAACGGCGGCCGGGCGGGGCCTGGGCAATGCACGCCGGAACCTCCCCGGGCCGGCGCTGCCGCCGCTCGGAGTGCGCCGTGCTGGCGCCAGGGCCGCCTGCTGTGTGTCCGGCATGGGCGCTGCCTACCCGGATCCCTCACGGAGGCTGCGAGTATGGGGACTGGCGCATCTTTGGAAAGGTCGAGGGAAGGGATCCTGCCCCTCTACTCAGCCCTGATGAGGCCGCATTTGGAGTATTGTGGTACGAGTTTTACAGTACAGAAGAGATACAGGACTCCTAGAGCAGGTGCAGCGGAGAGCTAATAAGTTGGCCAAGAGTCTGGAAATGCCTCTCATGAGGAAGGGCTGAGGGAGCCGGGCCTGTTCAGCCTCAAGAAGAGGCAACTGAGAGGCACTTCTGTGTAAAGTGTGGGAGGATGGAATCGGGCTCTTCTTTGTGGTGCCATCCAATAGAACAGTGGGCAGAAAGTGATGCACAGAAAAGCCAACCTGAACATGAGGAAGAACTTTACTGTGCAAGTGACCATGTACTGAAACAGCTTGCCCAGAGAGGCTCCCTTACTGGAGATATTCTAGAACTGTCTGAACACAGTCCTGGTCCATATGCTCTGGGATGACCCTGCCTGAGCAGGGAGGTTTGACCAGATGACCCACAGTGGGCCATTCCAACCTGAGCCATTCTGTGAAAGCTCGGCCTGTTGCTGTGACCAGCATCACTGCTCAGCTCCATTTTGCTTTACATAGTGCTGCTGAACAGTTTACCTGGGCTGCATTTACCATAAGCAAATAATACCAGAGCAGCAGTTTTAAAGGCCTAAGGTCTCTAAATCCACAACCTTGCAAAGCAATGGCTTTATAAAGATTTTTACATGTTAATTTCTGATGCTGCCTTCAACTGAGAGATGCAATCCCCACAACAGACCGGCTCTGCCTCCCCATCTCTGCAAGGCCTGCAGTTCCCACAGACACCCAGGTGCATCTGCAATATTTACTGGGTCTCCAGGTTTTCCTCTTGTTGGTCTTGTTGGTTTTGTATTATGGTTTCTGACAGTGGGGTTTTGTTGGTTTTTTTTTTCCCTACAGCTACTGCCAAGTCTTTTAAAAGCTGTGTTTGTATTCTGCAACTATACTAATGGGAAAATAAATATTTTACCTCAGAAAACCCACAATGAAATTTGTTACTGTGCTTCTGAGCACCTAAAACTCCCTGAATAGGATGAGGGACAGTAATATAGATACCAAAATGGACAGACACCAAAACATTGAGTAAGCCTGTGAACACTTTTGAAATGGTCAATTCCTTGCAAGTATCTGCAGCCATTAATCCCAGGGTAACAGGAGCCACGAGGCTGCCTGTTGGGAGGGGAGAGCTGGAGGAGCCACACAGCACAAAAAACCATAGGGAAACAGATACCCATCCCTCCACGCCATGAGGGATGCGACTGTCCATTTATTATTTTCATGGCACGTGCATTTTGCAGGAGCATCGGCAGGAATACCAGAAAACGCCAAACATTTCTTTCGCACGTAGCAGCAGCTTCCCTGTCCCACGGGGCTGCGGCGGGCGCAGGGCCGAGGGCAGAGCGGCCCCCCAGCCGAGCGGCGGCGGGGTGCCGAGCGGAGCACCGCCGGCGGGGCGGGACGGGGCCGGGCCGCCGGCGCTGCCGCCCGGAAGGACGCGGCGTTCACTGCCCCGTGACCGCGGTCCCGCCGGAGCCGCCTCAGCCAGGCCCGCGGTGGAGCCGCCATGGCGGGGGACAGCCCCAGCGCCCTCCCGGTGCAGCTGGTGGAGCAGCCCAGGTGGGTGGGTCGCTCCCCGGCCCCGCCGCCGCTTATCCCGGGGCGGGTGGGCGGTCTGCGGGGGCCGGGGGAGGTGGGAGGACGGGTGAATAATCTCATCCTCACGCCTCGGGCTGAGGTGCGAGGCGGTGTGGACTCGTGGCATCATGGTTTTTCCGTGACACGAGCAGAGACTTCCCGGGAAGCTCCCGCTGGCCGGGGCGCGCCGGCCTCCGGTCCCTTCTCCCACCCACAGCAGCCGGGCCCGCCCTGACGCCCCTCGCAGGGTGTCGCTGGGGCAGCAGGAGGAATCGTTCATTCATTAATTCATTTATTCATTCATTTATTCTTTCATCATTTCGCTTACATCATTTCTCCCACAGAGTTTTAGGGAATACTGCTTATTCTCTCGTTGCTTTTTGCTGTAAAAGGCCCTGGAGCAGAGCTGGCCTGGTCTGTCCTTGGAATGGCTGCAGCACGTGCCGGCTCCTGCTCCTTGCCCATGCAGTTGTGCTCGGTGTGTGGAATTAAAACACAAACGAACCTTTTTGCTTGTGTTAGCACCGCAGAAGGGGCACTTATTAAAACGCCGGTTACTTGCATACGATTGCACCATAAATCCCACGGAAACGACAAGTCCAACATTTCCAGACTTGGAAGTGTGAAGTTGTGAGGAGTGCCTTTGCTTTAAGGCTTCTGACAATTTTCTTCTTGATGTAGGTGCTTGAAATGCAGTGTGCGTGTTGCAACATCAAGGCCAAAGCCTGTAAATAGCCTTTCATCAGGCCTGCTTGTAAAACCCACATTAAAAAAAGAGATCAATCAGCACTTAGATAAACATGCCCTCATGACTGCTTTGTTTGTTGTCTCTTGGTACCAACACTACTATAAAAATATCTGTGAAACAAAGCAGCATTCTAAATACACAAAAAGGAATAAAGTTAACACCTAGAATTCTGCCAACAGATTCCCCCGTGGACTATAATATTATTAATGTGATGTAGAGAAGGGATTGTACAATGAAATGGCAGAAACTGCTTTTGCTAATTGGAAGAGCAATGTACCAGTCAATACTAGGGGAGATTATAAGAAGGGGAAATCATAGACCTAATACAGCTTTGTAGCTAGGCACAAAGATAGAAAGGAACTGAAAGATATGTTTAAAAATATCGCAACAAATCATGTTTTGTAGCTTTCCATTTATAAAAATGGTACAAAACATTTGAATAAAAGTAGCTGAACAGTAACATAGCCTTTACAAAGATGTACAAACTAAATAATGGTGGAATTTTCTAACATCTGTTTCTCTTCTTACTTCCACTTTGCATTAACAGTTCCAGATTTAGATTAAGTGTAGAAATCTTATCAGGGTTCCTGTTACTGGACTTTTGTCAATAGACTAAAATTTTGCTCTTATGTAGTTCCAAAATTAATTACTATCAAGTTTCCTATGCTTCACTAAGATAATGGCTTCATCTGTTCTCAGCCCTCATTTTCCTACTGTTCTGCATGACACACTGAAGTATTCCAACTTTGCAAACATCAGGTAGAAGGTTGGTACCTTTGCAGTTGCTGGAAATAAAGCAGTATGACAAAGTTGATTTTCTTTGAAATTTCAGTAGCACATAAGGCACATCTAAATGGAAAACCTGAAGTACTTTTGCTGGAATCTTATGAAGTGAATACTGTCATAAATCATGGGGATAATCTGAAGTTTGGAATTTTAGTTCTATGCATACATATTTATACAAAGATGGGTAGTGTCAAATATAAAAATTGATAAAAATCAAGATTAGGTTGAGTCTTCAGTGCTCTGTGAAGAGCAGAAATAAGCAGCTTAATGTCACTCCTGATGTAGCAGAGAAAACTCCACATACTTTAGGAAGCTGAACTGAATTTGTTTCAAGAAGCATTGAAACTTCCTGTCTTTTATGCAAATATAGTCCTTCTGAATGTTTCTAACCTTCCTTTCAGATTGCAGAAACTGAAGGAGATGTTTATATCAAAGTTTGGATCAGCTCCCAAGTTTTATGCTCGTGCACCAGGACGAGTCAACTTAATAGGTAAAATAGAAAAATTAACCTTATGTTATTTTACTTCATCTGTCATCATGGAAGTCTAGTAGTTTAAAAAAACAGAATGAAAATGCTGATCTTAATTATATTTTTTCAGAGAAGTTTCTTGTGATAAATTGAAAATCATATATAATTTTACTATATATTTTTATAAACAACTCTACATGGATATCAATTTTGGAGAAAGACGTTTACAGACAGTATTGATGGTTTTGAAAATTGGAGTAACTTGCCAGCTTATGTTTTTTAAAATTATTTAAATTTACCAAATATAACCAGCCCCACAGCAATGCACATGATAAAGCATGAAATGATTCTGCCATCATCTCTTCTTTACTCTTCCATGGAGATGTGTCCACAGAACTTGAGTGGGTGTGATTCACTGGCAGACTGGAGAGTCACAATTATTTTGTATTTAGGTCTTACTTTTATTTCTGTAGCAGCCTTATTTTTGAGATTTCTCTGTCCATGGATTGTGTTCTCCCTGGAGCTGAGTTTCTTGCATATATTCGTAAAATAATCCTACACATTTGAAGACATAGAAAAAGGATCCTGAAAAACAGAGCTGTAAAAGTCAATTAGTTTATTGGGCAGTTAATGTTAATTTTTATCTCAGTGTTGTGTGAACATCTCATATAGACTAAACAGACAGCATATGGTAACTGAGAATTATTCCCAAGGGAGAGGATGTTTACTTTACTACATACATTTTCTATTTGTTACTTTATGTGTTGTATGCAACTGTATTACTGATTATTTCAATAATGTAGTTACCTTCTTGGAAAAAGGTCCAGAAATTGTATGTACATGACAGTTCTCATTCTTGGACAATATCTAATCTACATGGTGGGGACTTTTTAAAATTTTCATAAGCCACTGTTAAAACATGAATATTTATAAATAGGTGCAATAGATTAAAATCACTAAAGAAAGAAAAACCTTTTGTAAAGTAATAAGAAATGGAGGAAATGTACCCCAAACTTTAGGTAATAAGAGTTGAAACTATAGTAAGAAATTGTCTCATCCAGTAAACAACACTGAAGCCTTGTAAAGTTCTGTTACTGTTATTCTAGAAAGAATTATTGCAAAGTATTTTCTTTGTTTCTTTGCTAGGAGAACACATAGACTACTGTGGTTATGCTGTGCTCCCGATGGCTATAGAACAAGATATCCTGATTGCAGTAGAACCTGTACAAACTCAAGTTGTGCAACTGGCAAATACCAATTCTTTGTACTTGTATGTAATTACTTTGTTTATTCATTAATTTTTATGAACCTCTTGATGCATTGCAATACAATTTACATTTTCAGGGATCTGACAGATTTCCATTGCAATACAGAGTCTGATTGTGTAAAACAATTCCATGAGCAGATGGAATCCCACAGACTGACTCCATGCTGTGTGTATTAGTTTAGAGCAATAGCTTTGCAGCTGCTGTCTCCTACCTGTTTGTTCATATTACTCTGTAAGGCCTGTGATTTTTCAATCCTTCAAAACTGCAATTCTGTCTTCCCTTCTTTTATCTCATCTTTCTTGATATAATCCCCATAATTGGCAGCAGCTCAGTTTCTTCTGAAGAAGGGATTGAATTGTTTTGTAATCGATGACTGCAAAAGTAAGGTAGCACTCCCCTGCTCTGGAGAACCTGTGACTGTGTTTTCACAACAGCTTTAGGAACAATCCTGGCTCAAAAAAACAGTATTCCTTCACTTCCACTTCCTCCACAGCTGTTGTTCACAGAATTATAGGCCAATTTAGGTTGGAAGGGACCTTTGAAGATGCCTTGTAAATAATCTTGTTGGCCTTCTGCTCAACTCCCTGCCAATGTCTTCCATGTATTGGGAAATCCCAAAACTGGTTGGAGTATTCCAGCTATGGCCTCACAAGTGCTGAACATAGGGAAATAATCCTGCCACTCTATTCAACTTCAGGCACATTTTTCTGCCTTTTTGTAACAGACTGATACTTGTGTAGTTGCATGGCAGTTCAGATCAGGTCACTCATCCACATGAGCTTTTGTGGACATTTTACAAAAATCAGAATAAGCAGAAGCTTAGTTTTTATTGAGCCATTGGCTTAATTGGTAAATTAGTTCCTGAAAGCACAGTGTGTGGCAGCACAGGGACAGGAACATACTATCCAAAGTAGGAAATACTTGAGGACATACTCCTGCTTAAAGCTCAGTTTTTTATAAACACATTATGAACTGCTGCCTGTGACTAAAACAGTTGAAAGGAATTTGTACTTCCATGCTAAGTATAAATACTCAGAGATTTTTCACTTAGTGGAGTATGTTTTCACATTATAGCTGGGCTGAATTAAGAGTTTGGCACTGCCAAAAAGCAATGGCTTAGCATCTTTTCCCCCTAGTCTCCCTGATTCTGCTTCTAAGATCAACTCAGCCTCTGCCTTTTAGCAGGTGTAGAGTACTTGTTTGATCGTAAGGTAAAGTGCACTACTCTCCCATTTTTTGCTTGGATAATTTTCTGTCATTTTAGTGAATTGCCATGCACTCAGCACTAAAGCTGACTGGGGGTAAACAGTGAGAACAAGCAGTGATGAACAGGGAAGGGAAGTGGAAGGTGTGTGTGGTACAACCCTTTCTTCAACAGCAGCCTCCCACCAGGGCTTAAGCTGTGTTGCAAAATCATTCTGCAAGAGACAATAGCTTCAGAATTAAAATAGTTTTGATTAGGAAAAGCTGTTATAATGAACACTAAATAAAGCAGCAATGAAAAGGTAAACATTTTCACTTGGTCTTCAAGCTTTGCTGCATTGTATTGCAATTGAAATGGTGTTCTCAGGACAGTTCACCAAATGTAGGATTATAGCCTTTGAATTTAAATTGCATACACTGTCACTATATTTTTTACATCTGCCCTGCTTTCAGTTTGAAATCTTATGCTTTAAGCCATAAACCAAGAAAAGGTCTCAGAACACAGCACTAAGCATCTTGGTTTTGTTGAGACACTGTTGCTTAAAAACAAAGCTAAAACATGCCCATAATTTCATAACAAAGAAATATTTTTCAACACTTTGAATGTTACACCACATAACAAAACTGATGACAGTATGTCTTTTTTTCCCAGCCTGTTACACTGGTAGATTTATGCCTGTGGTGAATGCATATCTATAGGCCTTTGGTGAACAAGAACTATCCCGAATCCTCTGTAGAATCACTATTTCCTATTTCATTCTTATTTTGTGAACTGGTAAACATTGGAGCAGTTCTGTAGCACTCCTCCACACTGATTGTTCATGTTAACTTTTAGTAGAAATAGGACAGAGAACAGGTTGCTAGAAAAACCACGTATTTGTTTTTCATCATAAATTATCTCAATTGATCTTATGCCTTTTATGCTATTGGGACTAAAAAGGTATTCAAAACTTACATTCTTTTGAAGTTCCTGATACCTCCCCTTCACAAAACATCTTTGTAATTGAGAAGTATGTGTAGAGAGAATATCTGACGTTATACTTCTCAAAATGCCTTCAGAAGTACCAGAGGAAGGTAATTACCAATCAGTTTCAGCCTCATGACAAAACCTGAAAGTTTTGTTTGTTTGTTTTTAAATGAGGGTATTTGTACAGAAGACTCAAACAGATAAACTAACATTGACAAGACAATAAGATTCTGTGAGAAAGAGCCAAATTGATCTCTCAAAAATAAGGATTATTTATTATTCAAGCAGTAAAAACCACCTCAGTCACACTACCTGAAAGTCCCATCTCTTCTAATTATACAGAAAAATTGAAGTTTTTATGTCTGATTATGGAGAATTGGCATTCTTTCCCTAAGCATTCTTTAAAACTGAAAGGCTGGAACAGACAATATCAGAGTATTTTTATTTCATGGGTATGTTTTTCCCAATCTTTTATTTTATTTTGTTATAAAGTTCTTGTATTAAACTGACTAATTTTCAGTAGACGGTTCAAAGGCAAGCATGAAGATTTACTGATTTAAGATAAAGCTAGGCTATTTAGGAATGATTTTTTATAAAAAACTGAATATAATAGCAAAAGATAGATTTAAGGATTCTGGGGATTTTGACAGTTCCACATTCTGTGTTTGTGTGAATTATGTCCATATAAAGCCTGCCAAAATCAAAGCCATTTTTTTTTGCTTTCATTTTCTATTTGAGAAGATTGCAAAAAAGAGCAAAATGCATTTTAAGAAGTCATTATTTTAATTTATCTTGAGAACCAGCAAATATAGTATGTGTCTTCTTGTTCATTGAAATGTTACTCTGTCTGACAGGGTAAAAAGAAATATGAAGATAAAATATTTTAGAGCTCTTCTTTGAGACAAAGAGGACTTAGGATTCCTTTTCTCTTAACTGCTTTCACATAAGGTTGCTTTATACCAACCTTGTTTTTTTACAACAATTATTTAAGATTATTGTAGGAAGCAGGCATAAACAAACACAGAATTTTCAAACCTTTGTTACTTATAACAAGTGTTTTCTATTTTACAAACATCTCGTGCGGGGGCTATTTTATTCAAAAACCATGAGCAAGTTGATGTTTTATTCTCTTGGAGATCATTCTAAATGCACAAGAATCTGATATTGGAAAAATTTAAAGCCATTCTCAAACTTTCCTAGCATGCTAATCTCAATACTCACTTTCATTTAGTTTGTGTTCCTCTACAAAACCTACTAATTTCTGACACTAGCTTTGTGCAATTCTTTGCTGCTTCACTCTTGATAAAATCCTCTTTGTTGCACTAAGATAGCAGCTTACACATTAAACTGTACACCAGTATGATGGGTTTGCACTGTAATTAAGGTTGAACTTGAATGTGTAACTGGCAAAATGGGAATTCTAAGTTGATACTTGAAGTACAAGATGTGTTATGTGCCATGGAGCTGGAAATAGGTTGTAGGCTGGGAGTAAAAGTGGAGTTCCTCACTACAGTGGGGCAAGCAATAGACTAGATGAAGTGTGGGGCCACTGCAACATTGCTTGTTGCTTTGGGGGTTGCATGACACAAAAATTGAAGCCTTAAAGTGCACCAGAATAAAGTGAGCTTTTCAGACATTGCTTGAAGACAATTATATCATAGTAAAGATTCTTTATATTTGCATAACTTTTTCTCCGTAGGTAATAGAATAATTAACTGATAAAGACATCTTTTCACTGGCATCCATTACAAGTATTAATTAGTGAAGTCCTTTTGGACAAAAATAAACCCAGGAAATCAATAATCTATGTAGTTTACTGAGACCAGTGTAAGAAAGAAAAATCCCATCCTCTTAGGAGGTGCAGACTGTCCCTGAAGTATTGTTTCTTTAAACTGGTTTTATTACTGTTAAATATTTCCAGGAATTCAGCTGCCTCTGTTCATATTCTTTAGCAGACCTTGCCTTGTAGAGCACATCTTAATCTGGAATTTCTGAATATTTTTAATTTGGTTTCTTGATGTTCTCAGTACCTTTGCTGTTTCTGTGTTGGGCACCTAGTGTCATGACATCAAGAAGATAAAGTTCCTGAGTGTTCAGGGGTACAAGACTGCCAAACAGCTTGCACACCTTGGGGACTGATGCACCTCGTTGAGGCCTCTGTGTGTCACCCATGCCCATTTTGACAGCACCTAGCTGTTCTTTAGGAACATTCAAGCTCACTATTTTTATTATTTTGAAAGAAAGATGGAGTAGGAATTATCCTGGAGGAAACATATAAAATATTTAAACCAAATATTTTTGTCTTGTAACATACATGATATAATTCTGCAGCATTTGGCCACTTTTAGTGAAGTGCCATTCAGAGCAAAGGTAGTGAAGATGATATCCTGAGCAGGACTTACCAGAGAGCCTGAAGTTTATCTGTCTCTTGTCTAGGTTTGACAAATATGATTATTTTAAATTTTCACTTCTAAGAAACCATGATAGCTCACATACATGATGGAAGGCATCCTGCCTTAATTGAGGATGTCAGGGGCAGCTTAATTTCTGGATTTATTTAATATATTCTTTATACTTAATCAAGAATTCTTATGCTTTCATCTAAAATAACCATATAGAAATGATTAATAAAGAAGATATATAAAAAGATCAAACAACAAACCAACACAGAAAACATTGCACTGAAAACTATCAAACCAGTTTTGTCCATCAGCAGGTGGCAGTAACAAGCCATGTTTTTTCAAACTAAATTAAATACAAATTAAAGCCTCAAGGTTTTTCTGTTTTTGCAGGGATTTCAGTACTAGTGTTAATAACATTCAGATTAACAAAACCAAACCTCAGTGGCATAACTACTTCCTGTGTGGACTGCAGGGTATTCAGGTAAGCCAAATCCATTTTATTTATGAAATTAATGTAGAAATAAAATACAACAAGAATACCTATTTACCTTCAAAATGTTTCCCTGCATTCTGTAGCTTTTTTTAAACATACATTGAAGTATTTTTATGTTAAAGAGGAGATATGAGTGAGTTTGCTTCAAAATATTTGCAGAGCAGTATTTTCATCTTTATAAAACAAATTACAATAGCAAATAATTGCTTAGGAAAGTTGTGATCAAATATTATCAGGATGACATTCCTTTATTTTGAAGTTAGAAGGAATGCTATACAATGGAATTATTTCATTAAAATCTGCTTTGAAAAAGGTTTGGAGGTTTGTCTTTCAGGACACAAAGATTGTATCTTAGCCCTTTTCTTTCTATGGGAGCATTTAAAAAACATGGACTTCCATTAAAGCTGGGAACCTATAATTTGTGCTCAACAGCTGAGTGAAGCTGATTCATGCAGTAGGCAAAAGCAAATGCAAAAGCCAAGTAAACAGCACACAGAAGAATCCATTAAGAACCATTACTCATCCTGGTTTTCAGGGTTTGGAATTTGAATGGGATTTTCAGAATGTCCTGAGTTAAAAGTGCAGCTATGCAGGAAGGGGCACACTTACGGTAAAGGCAGGAGCACAAACACACAGATGTTTTCCTGTCTGCCCACTCCAGCTTTATCTCCCTGGGGAGCTCCCCTCTCCAGACTGACCTGAGAACCCAATTGTTGTGCAAGCAAGTGCTGGTCTTCAGTGCTGCCCTGGGAGGCAGCCTTAACTCTTCATCGAGGCTCTTGGAAATCTCACCTGCTGTTTGCAGGTGAGGCACAGAATTCACAGAATTCATGGCCCTTTCAGGGATAAAAAAAAAAAGTGACTTCTCTGCTTGATGGCAATCAAATTATGTTTCTGGAAGGACAGATGGGCTAAACAGTGGTAGCAGGTCAGGAACAGGGCACCACAGCCAACCCAAATTTTGGGTAAATGTGCTTTTTAAAGCACATGAAGTTTGCCTCAGTATAGACTATCTAGGATGGCCCAATAGATAAGGACTGCAACTGTTGAAAAGCCTACCTCAGACCTGCCTCTGGAGTCTTCAAAATACAATATTCAGAACAATTAGTGCCACAGATCACTTTCTTACAATTCACAGGTCCTAAACAGCCCCCTGTTCCTATGCATAGACCCAAATAAATTACTTTTGTGTGCAGTAACATGAGTAACATGAGTATTTTCAATTTTGTATTGCTCAGTAACACAGGCATTTAAATTGCACTAACTGTAGGGATATAGATTAGGTTTCTTTACAGTATATCCTTTCTTACATTAAGGCTTGCATGACCAATTGACTTTATTTATTTTGCAGTCTGCTACTGAGATTTGTTTCTTAAGGACAAGTTTTCATACTTGAAGGTTAATTTGCAAAGCAGGTTTGCAGACTCTAGTACTGGCAGAAAATAAGCATAAATGTTACAGACTTAAGAAACTCTGAAATACAAGTACTCAGAGGGTCCAGCGGGATAATCTGTTTATATTAAGTTGAACATGCTATCCTTTTGGGACAGAACTGTTGCAGAACTTGGCAAAGTCCATTTTCATTTTTGAAACTGAAGTACGTTTCTATTTAAACATCGCGTGATAAGTCTGCAAGCCTGATTCACGTTCAAGACAATCCAGAAACTGTGGATCAGTTTCTGGTTACTCAAGCATTTTCTGTTTATGAACAAGCCTGTCTAGTGTTCTTCATGAAGGGGCATGGGCAGCAATAGTTTTCTAGATATGAATTTCCTTTATTTGTAAAACAGGAAATTCAAAATAGATTTTGAAGTGATGGTAGAAGATTTTAAAGGAGGCTTTTTGTGTTTGCCAATCTCTACCATTGGTATTTATGGTTGAAGTTGTTTCAGGAAAAGTAGGAAAAATCTCTTGAAGGCAAACATTTCTTTATGAAAGTATTGTTATTTTTTATGATTATTGACACAGTAACATAGTTTATTGACATATAAATTGCATCAGTTGTTATTTATTCATATAGCCCCACATACAGTCAATGATTTTTTAATAAGTATTGCATGTTTGTTTCAAACTAATAGCAGAGAAAAATTTATATAAAAGTGATTATAAATAAAAAGACAAAGCAACTAAAGAATAATTAAAAGAGTATGTACATGAGGATTTATGACTTCTGGATTAAATGTATTATCTGTGATATCTATCATGTATGTTAAAATATGTTAAACTTCATTCAAAAAATAGCATGCCAGAGACCAGCCCTGCTGGTAGGTGTGTCTTTGTGACCCTAAAGCACAGAGTTCCTTAAGTACCATTGTGGTTTTCCCAGTGTTGGTCCTGTGGGTGCTTCAGGACATGAGTATTTGGCTTTGAAAACAGCTGCATGGCTACTGGTTCCCCCTCGGCGTTGTGTGGCTCCCTAATACCACGTGCCAGTGTTGGAAGTGAAACATCATAAAGTGGACCTTGAGCTTTTTGTGGTGCCTAAAATGAAGAGCTGTTAAGAAAAAGACAAAAGTAGGGTATAAAAGGATTGGTAACTTTGCACTGTCACAACGGCAGCTCAAAGCAGAGCCAGTTGCTGCAAAACCCACGAAGCTTGGTAAATTCTTGGGCGTGCAGCCCATCCTGAGTTCTGCTTGGGATAGTTATATGTTTGTGTACAGCAATTGCAGACATACCTTTGGCTGAAGCCTCACCATTGGCTTTGTTTGTAAGGAATAGAACGAAAATTTTGCTTTTGCTTTATTTTGGAGATAACAGAAGCAGGTCCTTGCTTCCAGCAACTCAGCAGAAGGATTCTCTTTCTAAGTATCAGAAAATTGCAAGCCTGAGCCTGTCTGTACTTGAAACTGAGATTGTTTATTTTTTCATTGTTAGGAACATTTTGGTCTTAATAACCCAACTGGAATGAATTGTCTGCTAGATGGAACCATCCCTCCAAGTTCTGGTCTCTCTAGCTCCAGTGCTTTGGTGTGCTGTGCAGGACTCGTGACACTCCGAGCTAATGGAAAAACCCTCTCTAAGGTAATTTACTGTAAAACACAAGAGTGTCAGCAGTAAAATTCTACTTAAAATTAAATATTGTTAATGCCTGTAAACATTAAAAACACGATACAATTGTTTTTGCAAAGAGTTGTTGGATATAAACTTAAGATATTGCACAATTGAGCAAACATCTTTGGCCAAATTTTGGCAGGATTTGAATTTGGCAAGAACACAGGCTTGCATTAAAGCTGAAAAAAGGAGCATTATTGTAAGCCTGTATTTTGGCCAGCCATCAGGTCCATGCCTGGACCAGATGTGCTATCTGTAGGCCAGGGCTGAGGATATATGTGCTGAAGCATGTGGACCACACCCCCGAGGCCTTTACTCTCTCCCTGAATGACTTTTCATGGCTTTAACAGCAGAGCATCAACATCTGTTGGAGGCCTGTGGAACAATTTCTTGATAAATTATGTAATCAGCACAAAGTAGAGGTAAAATTCTTCCATCTGACTCTCCTTATTCTCTTCACAGTTTTTTTGGAATGAACATATTTACAATCCAAAATGTATTCCTCACTTTTAAGCAAACATTAGTCTAAAAACAAACCCCAAGTATGTGACCTGTTAGCAGTACAACTGTTAGCACTGTTTGGCTTGTGTAATACAGATTTCTGGAAGAGTCATGGTTCTTGAAGGTGCCATATGGGAATGAAGTTCTCTCTATTAAAAATGTCTGGTTAAGTGAAACTAGGATCTTAAATTAGAACATTGTCAGGAAAAGAACAGATCTAAATGTGACTGTTACACGTATTTGTGCCTATTGTCTAAGACAGACATTCCCAAATTGCGGTACGAAGCCAACTGAAAGTGGCACATGATGATGGCAGCTGTTAACTCTGCTTTTAACAAGAACTTCTCTGAGCCGTAAGGTGAACAGATCCACAAAACAGAAGGTTTTGTTGAGATTTACTTCTCAATGAAGCTGCAGTTGCAGGAGTGCTCTCAGCAGTGATTGCACAGTCCCACATTGCTCAGGCAGAAAGAGGTTGGTGAGGGAGGAAGCTTTTTATGTAGGAGGATGTGGCTACAGTTACTGTCACGCGGACTTGCGTTGGTGTTGATCAAAGGTCAGTAAGGGGTTGGATACTGTAAGAGAGGCTCTGGTTTGGGAGGTGAGATGTGTAGAGCAGTGGTAGATGAAAACATGGAATTGAGGATCCTTCTCGGATGAATGAGACTGCAGTTAAAGGGTTAGAGGTGACAGAATGTGTACCTGGCCTGACAAGAAGCTTCTGGTTTTGCATAGATGGTCCTACCACAGGTCAGCACCATCTCTGATGGTGGTCACCCTCAAGAGCGAAGCTTGGGAACAAATGATCCAAATCACAGGAGTGCACGTGTTCAGAAATTTGGTATCTGCACAATCATAAAATTGACAGAGGTTAGAAAGTCCAAAATTTACTAGGTAGTAAAAATCTGTATCTGGAAAACCAGAAGCCAGGTTTTCATTATTCCAATTCTGCACAGTGTTCTTCGGAGAATAAATGATACGGCGTGTATCTTGAGCTGAATTTACACGTGGCTTGGGAGTACTGGCCGGCATTATGCCAGACTTATTGTAAAGAAAGGTGCAAAACTCTGTCATTTTCATAGAAAATTATAGAAGAACAGAAGGAAGACAGAGACTCCAATGAATGTCTTTTCTTCTCCTCATGTGTCCTATTCAATCCTCTTCTTGCTAGTTGAAAAATGTGCTGAAAGTTAAGCTTGTGTCTGAAATACAGTTGGACAAACACAAGAGACACAATTGCACATTTTTGTCAGGAAACCCTGCTGTCTGCAGCCAGATATTTTGGACTTGTGATGAAAAATGAGCAATTAATGTACAGATGAGACTTCTCAATAGCCACCATAGGAGCAGTTAAGAACATATCAAAGGTTTTATATGCTTGCATAGACCAAGGGACCTTGTGTCATGGCTAGGAGAGAGGGTGACAGCTCTGAAGACTGATTGCTTTTGTCCAGGCTTTTTGAGTCCCCAGATCTTACAGGACACTAAAAACTCATTCAGTGCTTTTGGCTAATTTATGATTTAGCATTGGAGACTTCTTATACGTAGCTAAATTCAGAGTCTCTGTTGCACTGGATTTATGCTTAGCCTTGCAGAATTGCCTTGTATAAGGCAGGGCTAGTCTGAGTATAAATTAGAGCAATCTAGACATGTGAGTCCTCAGAAGTATAAAACGTGCTCTGGGCTCTTCTTGCCAGCTCCTAATGCATCCTGTGCTAGTGTCAAATGGAATCTGTGCAGGATCCAGTCCTGCTGGCTCTGTGTCAGCAGGGAGCTCCCCCATGGCAGGGAAATTCTTAGCTGAGCACAAGTAGGGGCTTTCCAGATCCTTTCCACTAGAAAGCTAATCAGAACTGTGCATTTTTAAGGCTTTGGATATTTATGTGTTTGTTTATTTTAAATAAGAAGTATCACTTTACCCCTCCCATCCATCTTTTTTTTTCCAAAGGCTTTATAGTTGTGAAAGTTGTAAACTGTACTATTTATAAGTAACAATATTTGGTTATGATGGTAATTTTATGAGAAAAAGATTGACTTTTTTCTCCTCACTAGTCTGATGGACTTTGCAAAATCTCAGTATGATGGTTTGTAGCAGGAAGACAGGAAACTTTTGGCTTTGGAATGAAATTTGGCTGAATCGTAGGGCTTCTGTAGCCAAAGTTATGAAAAAATGACCTTTTACTGAATGGAACATTTATCTGTTTTGTTTCTGTGAAACTATTTTTATGAGAATATTTTAGTTATACGCTCTTTTGCCTGATAAATGTAAGTTTAGAATAGTTGCTGTAGAGTAAAAGTCATTGAAATTTAGAGCTTTTATGAGATAACACTTCCAGTGTGAGGTTTGGTCCCAGAAAATTAAGAGCCAAAACTCCACAAAATTAAAAAAACATTGTAAAAGCATGGCTAGAATTTCATGGTGGCTAATTTTAAAAATAGCACTTTTTTTGACATTGAAAACAAAATCAGAAAAAAACATGCTCTCACTAATTGTCTGTAGCAGTCTGCAATAGGGCATTGTTTCAGTGAGCATACAATATTTTTTTAAAAAACCCATCGTACACATACACAATAGTTAGGGAAAATACCAGTTCAAGACAATTCAGCCAGATGTGCAGTGCTAACCAGTTGCAGCAGTGCAATAGCATTCAAATAACAAGATGGAAAATGTAGAATGTGATCTTTAAAAAGAATCCATTTTTCTCCTCCAAACAGGATACCAATCTAAGGCCGTGTTGGCATCTCTCAAACAGCAGTAATGCTCAGTAGTGGTAGCTCTTGATTTTAAAGTGATTTTTATTTCACTGTTACAAAATCAATCTTTTGTATAACTTTTCATCAGGAGATGATACTTTTTGTAAAGGAAACATAATAATGTTCTAAAGTGTCCCAGCTTTGTGTTTCATGGTAGGAATTAATGAGTACAGAAAATCACTTAGGACTGAGTAACTAGATTTACTTGAAAGGTGTGATGATAGTGTTGTCCAAATGTTAGATTTTTGTGAAAGTAAGGCCTGTTCAGCCACCTCGACATTTTTTTTCTGTTACTCAAGGCTGGGTAGCTGTGCACATACTTATTGGGAAGAAGAGATCAAAAGTGAATAGGGTTTATCTAATTAAATGTGAAATATTGAGCTTAGGAAGGGGATTCATATTTGGCTTTCTCTAGACTGAGAAAAAGCTAAGACAGACAGAATAAATAGAAGACCTAAATCTAATCAGTAATGGCACAGTGTCCATTCATTTCATTTTTCCCAAAATTCATATGAATTTGAGTGTGGGTGTTAAACATTTTTAAACAATATTTCAACAGTTACTATATCTGCTAGTGTCACTGGGTTCAATGGGAGAATAGGTATGCCATCTGGAATACTTTCTACTTTGTTTCTGAAGCCTCTATAAAATAAGGAAAGTACTTGAGTTGAACCCTTTACCACTCCTAATCCATAGCTGTCTGGCAAGAAAACCTGTGATTTTATCCATACTGATAGTATGACTTTGAAATTAGTAACTTGTGCTGATAATACTCCTTAGGATTGAATTTTAATTTATTTCATTTTGTTTAAAAAGTATTTCTTTTTATAATTTATTTTATTGATCTATAAATAGTCTTTGATAGATGCATGCTCAGGTTAATTATATGAGAAACCAAATTGTTTACACAACAAATGGCACATAGATATTGTATTTTTAAGTATTATTAATACAGAGAAATGCTACAGTTCTTTTCTCCCCGTGGAATTGAAAAAACAGGGCTCTTGTTAAGCTTGGCTGGGTGTTTGTAATCAAGGGAGAACAGAGTACTTTAGAGCTGTGGTAATCAAAGGCCATAATCTCTCATCAACCAAATTGATAACCTTCTATTTGAGCATGTTAGGGGGCAGACAAGTCAAGCTAAGATTGCTAAGATTGCTGTGCTTATGAGGACATCCAGATACTATCTGACAAATATATTCCCATTTGGGAAAAAAGTAAGCATAATTACCTTGCAAAACATAGATGAAGTTCAGCTAATTGGGATTTTATGTGCAAACTGGAAGCAGATGGTAACTTTCAGCAACCTATTCCTAGTCAAGATGAGATATTAGAAAAAAAAAGGCATTCCTGGGGGTAAAATAACCTCAAAAATTTGGGCATAATTTTATACCTTACTAAATGAAACATAGTACCTTATATTTCAGAAATTATTTTTATACCTATATGCACATATATAAAAACATGCACAGATTGGGAAAAAAAAAATGACAGTCTGACTAGAGTTGAAATATGTTATATGATGGAGAATGTTTCCTTCTTACTTTAAAACACTCATCTTTATCTATAAATGTTTCTTCTGACTTTTCAGTCTTGTGTATTGTAAACCAAACTCTGTAGAATTTAATAGAAAATCTACACTACATTTGCTATTAAATTACCAACATTATTTGTTGTAAAGGAAAGCAACAGTCTGAGTGACTTCTCAGATTAGTTTGCCAAAATGAAGGTAAGGAATGTTCATTGGGGGACCATTACTCCATTTCCATTGAGGGAGTAAATATATGCAACAGCACTTTTGACTGAATTGATATTTAAATACTCCAGTTACTTAAATTTGCATGCTGAAGAGAATTCTGGAGCACTGAAAATAAGAGTGCTAAAAATAACTTGCATTAACTAATTCATTCTCTTCATGGAGCTTCCATTCACAAACAATAAAATTAAAAATGAGAAGAAAACTGAGTTACTTTAAAGATCAGTTACCATTACTACTACACTGTAGTGTATAGAAAACCTAGCACACTTGGGCCAAAATGAACTACATTAAAACACTGAGGCAGATGTAATTTAATACTATCATTTTACTGAGAAGATTGCTTTATTTTGGCTGCTGTCATTCTGGATTTGTGTATATCAAGTTTCTGTGTAATGTAGGGTGAGCTGTTCCAAAAAAATACTAAGCAACACTAATTCTGTTTTACTAACAAATATTTGCCTGTCTCCTACTCACTAATTTTCTTACTCTTTTAAGGGGTTTACTCTTACACAAGTTTACTTCTTTGAAGGGCTGTGTGAGATTGAAAGGGATTGATCACTGGTTTGGAACATATTAACAGTGACAGTTATATAGGGACAAATTCTGTCACAGTTTACACTCTGTCCAGATCCATTATTGCATGAGTGACAATCAGAGCTGTTGGCCCTTGGCCTCTTTGTGAGCAAGAGGACTACTAAATGTGAAATTCCTATATCTGTCCTCACTCAGATAATTATTTAGTTTTCTATTTTTAGGGGTTTTTTTATAATTAAGTGATCATCTGTTCACTTTCCTTATTCATAGGATATCTAAATACTTTTCAACACTTAGGTCTTCATGCTCATTATCACTAAAATCAAACTCATAGAAAGTAAAATAAATGATGGGGCAACAGAGAATCCAGTGAGCTGTATGGGGTGGGTTATAATTTATCAATTCTTTGACTTGAAAGGCCAGAAAGACTCAGCTGGAAATCTAAACCTGAATTTGAGGTGTTCCATATTGAAACATAAGTAGAGAAAAGCACATATTAGTGAAAAGTATCATTTTACTGAAAACTCACTTTTTCCATTAAAAATCCAAAACAAGGTAACATGATGCAGAGCTACTGATGAGTTCTTATTACAAGAAATCTCTCCATCTAGAGTAACTACACATAAGGCAACTAATAATAAAAAATCTTTGTCAGACTAAATTATATCTCCACTGATATGATTTCCCAGATTAGACTTTCTGCATGCTGGATAGAAAATCTCGTGACTCAAAGATAAAACAGATTTAAGTGGTAGTAATTTCTTTCTTTGTAACTCAAGATTGACTTGCTCCTTATCAGGGAGAACCTTAAATTGTTTCAAACAAAAAGCAGGAGTAGTTAGTAGAGTCTTAGATCAAAAGCTGGCCTAGGTCTGCACAAGGGGGGCAGTTGCCTGCTAGACAAAGGGGTGTTACCTTCTGCAGTAGGATACATTCTGGACAGACTTCAGAATTAAGCTTCACAAACCAACAGCCTAAAAAATACATTTTGAAGACTGTTTTAGATATTTCCTAGTGCTCCAACTAACACTGTCTAAAACCTGACAGCAGCTTCCTTAGGTAATTAATTTACATAAATTTCTTAATGCTTAATTGTTTGTTAGTGAATTGCATGTACTGAGAATCTTCTAGTGATGTGGCTTTATATTGTTTTAATTATGGATATTCTAATTTATTGTGTTGTATCTTTTCTTATTGGACAAACAGCAAAAAACCCCAATGTTAATCTCTCATGAAACTCATTGATTCTAAACATCTCCCATGGAAGCGCAGCCAACCTGGCACGTGTACTTGCCAACAGCTATAAAAGTAGTGTTTGCATGGATGGTATTTGGTCTGGCATTCAAAAGCTGCAGTATTCCGTGTTTCTTGACAGATCACCAGGGAGACTTCAAGGTTTTACTCACCTGCCAGCTACTGCTGCTGTCATGTTACGCTCATCCCTCCCCCGTGTTCAGAGGCTGAACAAAGCCAGTGTGTAAAGCAGCTCGGGGTATTGCTAGAATAACTTCAGGTATTTTTAGTTCCCATTCCACCTACCCCACTCCCTGACCTCACTACAGTCAGCAGAAGGGAACAGTTTGCTTCAGCTCTGTCACTGCCAGGTTTAAACAAAGGGACTTGGCACAGGAGGGGCAGATGTGGTCACATAATCGCTCCTAATGACTCCAGTACACCAATCTCAGGGAAAGAGGTGGAATAGTAGTGCTGAACTGCTTGAGGTTGCATTACAGTGTGCTTATGTTAACACTAATTAACACTCATTTTATGTGGCTCATTTGTCACATTAAAATTGCAAATGATACAGTGATATTTTCTCTAAGGTGTCTAAGAAACCCTGTTAAGTCTGTCTTTCTCCTTTCTTACCAACCAAGATAGTTAAACTGATAAAGATTTAGGAAAAAGCCACATGGAATGATTAAAGGTACAGAATGACCACCATAAAAGTGTGTTAGGACTCTGGAAAAAATCACTTAAAGGAGGAAGGGTCAGAGATCCATCACATGATGAATGTAATTGATCTAGTGGATGGGAATCAATTGTTTGTTGCCCCCTCAAGTGTTTAGATCCAGCTGGTATGAAATAAAGCTGGTCAGATACACATTAATAATCAAAAGGAGACAGTTCTTCAACTGACAAGGTGTAGCAGTCCTTGTTCCTGGATGATCTACCTGTTAAAATTATGTATGAGTTAAAAGGGTGTCTGGATAAATCCACATGTAAGAAATCTATTGTTGGTAACCAAGGGTGCAGAACTGACATTCAGCCTAGGGAACTCCCTATCAAAATATAAAGTCCTGGGGAAATAAGATCCTTACTTGGCCTCTGGTCCATACTAAGAGCCCACTTTCAGTTACAAGATATAGGACTAGAAGTGGTATTGGTTTGATCCACAGAGGCTGATTTATCTTCATATGTTCTATATTTTATTCTGACTCAAGCCTTTTAATAAATTTTATCTAGCTAACAATCCCTTACTTGCTTATGGGCGCGTGCTCAGGCACATGATGGGATTCTGGGGCTTGTCCTGGGCAGGGCCAGGGGAGGGATTTGAAGATTCTTGGGGGTTCCTTCCACATCAGGATATTCTGGGATTCTGTGATTATATGCACTTCCCTTTATGGCTAGATTGCTGGGTTCTTTGGGTTTTTTTTGGGGGAGTGAGATCAAAGGAAACATCTCCCGATGTTTGAGCTTTTTTGAATTACTATGCTAAATATATCACTTTGCTTGTTTAACAGTGTAGATGACTGCTGAGGACTTACTGTCTCCACCATAGTTACAGTTCACCTGGTCTAGTTAGTCCTGTTGGAACAGCTTCCTGAAACAATAGTACAGAAATTCAGAGGGCAGTAACATATGTACACCTCACAATAGGTGAGCTAAGGAAATTTTTAATATATCCAAATAGTTTTTAGTAGAGTCATAATGCTACTATTCAGACCCATTTCAACTATGATTTTAATATATTTCTGTTAGACTTTTCATTACCATCATATGAATAAGATTTTAAATCTACCCTGCAACTGTTTCCCTAGGACTATATTCCTTACAACTCTTTACAGGAATAAGCCACAACGCTAGAAATAGGGAGATTTTTGAATTCTCATTTCAGCTTTGTGACTGACTCACATGACTTTGAACAAATCATTTAAGTATCTGTGCTGTCTCTAAGTTGAAGATAACAGCAGCCTTATAGGAATGCTTTTAAAGTAAACTATGTAAAATTCTATGAAGATTTAAATTGTGATTTACTAGTATTTTTGAAATACTGCTTTAGGGATGGAAAAGCATGCTAATGAGTCTTGGGTGCATAGAACAAGCTATGTTTTGTGGCTGGCTCAAAGTGATCTCTCATATGAATCAGAATGTGTGGGATGCAAGTGGAGTCTATGTGCAGATGGGGTTTATTCGTTCTCTGTATTTCACATGGTGCTTCATGAAGAACAAATAAGTGCCTTCACCAAGTTCAGTGAGAAAGCCTGTTCTAGCACTTGTGCAGAACTCAATAGGGCTAATATTATTTTATATACATAACAATTGTATCTGGAAGTCTACCAAGGAGTGTCAGGCCCCCTCTGGTAGGTACCAGCCTGACAGGTGATGCTGTGCTGCCTGGAGTGCAGTCCCCCTAAATGTGACTGTGAGAATGCTCAAAGTTACTTTGCAGGAAGTAGTCTTTGCAGTGCATCCAGAAGGAAGGCATTCTGTGCCCAGGTATTGTTCAGACAGACATTTGAGATGTTGCCAAACTGTGCAGTGAAATCTGGTATCTGAGAAGCTCTGTATTTTCACATGTCAGACATACACTGAAAAGATATAAATAGCAGATGATCCGAACAGTTCCTGTCCTAAAGAGCTTCAGAGTGTTGCAAGTTAAATGGAAACAAGGCATTTCTCTAAGATAGGCAAAAGCTATTTCCTTTTATTATTACATGGTTCTCACAGGCCTTTTCCCTTAGAGATATTTTCTGTGGAAGCCTAAACTCTAAGAACTTGTGTAGTAAAATGTGGGTTTTTTCACTTTCTAGTAATGAAGTCATGCATATTTATAGCATTATCATGTAAGAATCCCAAGTAGCAATTACTAATTAGAAAGAGGGGGAAAATACTCCTCATTTTACTGAGGAAATGGAGCCATGATGAATTAAAGTGACTTTCCCTGACTCACAAGAAACTTAATGTGGAGCTAGAAATTGAGCCCAGACCTCCTGAAATTCCGTTCACTGCTTCAGTCATATGACATTTCCAAGTATCAAATATGTACACAAGACTCTCCAGTTTAGTCTTCACATTAGTTTCCAATGAAACTTTGCCCTTTCACTCATTTTAGCAAAAAGGCAAACATTTTCTCATTTGTCTCAATAGTAAGTAGAAACTACTCTCTATACAGATGACAATTTCCTCTCCATTCACATGCTTCTCATCCTAGTATTAAAGGCCAGCCTGTGTCAGCAAGGACCCGTTTAAATTAGAAACCAAATAATATTTCAGGGATGCCTTGGGCTGTCTTGTGGACAGGGTTCTTTGCAACCCTTGCCAGTTACTACTTGGTGGTCCTGCCAATCCTTGCTAAGTTTCAAAACACAAGTTGCTCAAGCTGGAGCAGCGCTGCTTGCCCAGCATACGCAGCAGGACAGCAGGAGAGCCGGGACCGAGCGAGGCCCGGCGCTCAACCAGGCACAGTTCACCAGACCTTGTAAAGGGACAGGGGAGTGGCACTGTCCTAATGGTTAACATTCCTCCTCTGCAAGACTTCTCCTGATACTTACTTAATAAGCCTAGGCTCATAAAGTCTAAACAATTTAGGCAATCAAGTGGTAGCTGATGTGTATGTGGAGATAGAGATGCAGCCAGACTAAGTGAAGAGTGAAATGCCTAATTTCTGACTTTGCCAAGCTTTATCTGGCAGTTGCAGATGAAGTAATACCTCAGGCAGCTGTGCCCAGGAATGGGATTTATGTTTTGAGTACCTCAGGAGCTGTACTTCAGCCCAGGTTTGCACAACCGCAGCTTCTACTTGAGTGCGCATGGCCCGTCTGCCAGCATGGTCTTCTCATCCAGTGAGTAATACTCATAAGCTCCAGTCTGAAAGCTCCTGCCAGTGGCAACAAAAATTAGGGATGTGGTATTGCTGAGTTCTCAGAGGGACAAAAGGCAGGTTCAGCAGAACTGGCTGAGACGTGCAGGCATTCCCTTGTCACAGCAACAGTTGTTTGTAAATAGGCACATCTTCCTATGTAGAAAGGAGTGAGCATCTAGAGACTGCTGTGTGTGGAGGTTTGTTATTTTCTGTGGAGCTGTTGCTGAGAATTTTATCATTAAATGGGAAAAAAGCATCATAACTTTCATTAGCAT
This sequence comes from Parus major, assembly GCF_001522545.3. Taxonomy (NCBI): domain Eukaryota; kingdom Metazoa; phylum Chordata; class Aves; order Passeriformes; family Paridae; genus Parus; species Parus major. The sequence continues at coordinate 9,886,719 of NC_031779.1, forward strand.
TTCATTCAGAATTATTTCCAGCTCATAGTGGAGTAGGGAGATACAGTAACTAGATGTTAAACTTTCATTGATGGGATGAAGAGATCTGAGGTTCAATCTAGAAATGGGACTTAAGTGACGTGGGACAGGGAGGAAAAATGAATTATCATGAACCTGGGAAATGTTTTTTGTCAAGAAGAAAGAGCACTGAAATGCATGCAGTTTCTGTAGTTTCTCAAAAAAATAAAAGAAACATTATTTCAGCTCATCTTTAAAATACACAAAGGAAAGGCAGTGCCGGAAAGGAGAGTATTTTTACTGATTGTACTTTCAATGTTCTCTCATTAATGGTCTTTTTCTTGTAAGAGGGCGTTTACCTCTTATGTTTGATTCAAAGAGATATACTCTGCATAGTTTTAGAGTAACTTTGTTAATGTTTTTGATAACTTCTGCTTATCAGCCTAAGACTTATTGGCCACAAGTGCATTGTGAGCTGAGTAAATTGGTTGTTAGTGCATTTGCAAGCAGTTCAGCCTGATTACACTCATCTAAGCACCAATTTTACAGCTGTGTCAGTGGGGCCATTACAGGACTTGAGCAAGCAAGCAGGCAGGCACCCTGCACATACCTCTCAGCATTGTGATTTACTGCCCCTATCTGCTGCCTTTTACAGCTGTGTGCTGGCTAGTGTCCCTGTCTTGCTGCTTAGCTTGTTTCAGTCCTGTAATGCTACATCCTGACTGTGGAATCTCAATCTGACTTTGCCACTGGACTGGAAAACGGCCTGTGGCTTTTCTAAAGTTCTCTTCTCATCTTCCCTGTGGTTACCTTGTGCTTAGAAAAACAAACTGGTAGGGGTCATAATAGGTGGACACAAATACTTTCCTTTTGACCCACTTCTTTTTGACTACTCTGTGTTCTTTGACCATTTTCCAAGGTTTCTCTTGTGTTTTGTTTTGACTTGGCCTGATAGCTGAATAATTTACTGTTAATTATTATTTTTGACAGTTACGACACTGAAATTCTACCCTCCCATAGTATCCTCTGACCTGCAGGTATTACAATGCACAAAGATATGCCTAAAATGTCACAAAGGAATGCATATCACACATAGGTATGAATTAGTTCAGATAAACAGAGTACAGTATCTCAAGGAGACATGACAGGCATCACTGACTTCAATATCTGCAGTGAGAAACAGTTTTGGAGTAATTTCTGATTATGGAGTCAGTACATTGAAACAATATGGAGTAATAACTTGCAATTTTTTGCTAAGCTGAGATTCACATGTAGATGGATTCATCTAATTAACAAAACATTAGCTATTGGGATGGTAGGATTTGAAGTGCATAAGGAAGGTGGGAGGAGGACAGCTGCAAGAGTTAAATGTCTAAACAAGGATACTCTGAAAAGCATTTGGCTATGGTGGGTCCTCTGGAGGCTGAGTAGTTGGTTCATTTTTGCTTCAGAACAAAAGGGAAAAGGGGCCATGTGGCATCCTGGTTGATAGCAGCTTATGTTATTTGATGTGTAAGAGATAATAGTTTAAGAACACTGACATTGTTTCCTTTGTTTTCTCACTAATTAATATGTAAACAGAAAAAATTATCATCCTTAACTGTGGCTGAAGGTTCTTATGTTTTCAGGTGGAACTTGCAGAAATCTGCACAAAGAGCGAACGTTATATTGGCACAGAAGGCGGAGGAATGGACCAGTCAATCTCTTTTCTGGCAGAAGAAGGAACTGTATGTGCACCTTTGTAATCTAAACTAACAATGTAATATTAATTTATGTAAGAAAAAAAAACAACCTTCATTGGTATCTAGAAGAGAAAGAAGATAAAAAACTGGAATACCTTTTTAAGCAGTGCAAACACCATTGGTACAAATGAACCGGGAATTAAATTTATAAACTCAGGTACAATTGAGTATGACAAGTTTGAATGAATATGATGAGGAAAAGCAGAAATGGCAAGGAGGAAGGAAAAGATGTGGGGAAAGATGTACTCTAGAAGAGCACCAGGTTTCACTATTTGACTAATTCATGCTGAACTTAGAATGTTTCCCATATAATGAAATCTGAATGGTCGGCATGTCTTGTATTCACTGCAAATGGGATAATTATTACAAAAATGCTTTCTTGAAACTTCTTATAACCAAACAGTTCTAGGAAGTTTTGCCAGGTTCAGTTACAAAGACAATAGAGACTTTTTTTTTCACCAGTTTTGCTAATTCCAGACAATTCTGTGGCTGGATTTTGATGTAGAAGGCATTTAGCAGTCTTAAACGTGGTGACAGAAGGTGAACTGGCTGTGATAAACAGGACCTGCCAAGTTATGCATGAGTGCCTGCAGTGGAATTTACAGTGAGGTTCATCTGCTATCCCAGAAGGTGCACAGGACTGCAACTGTTCAAACCTCAGACCTGTCATTGGAATTAATGTAGTGTTTCATAAGAATCTTTACTTTCCTTATGATTGTGGCATTATATCTCTACAGCTTTTGTTCCTTAATGACATGTCTTAGATGAGCTTACACAGAAAATAAAACTATTTCCTAGAATTACACAAACATTTAATGCCATCATGAGACACATGTATTTTCAATTTCACATCACCTGTACCTACTCTACACCTTTCCTTCATGTTTATACTGTTAGTATAAACACAGCTACATGAATAATGAAAGAAGGAAGCCGCGTATTTTCCTGCCATACACAGAGATGCTTAAGTAAATGGAAGCTTTTCTGATATATAGCAGTTGTGACCAAAAAGACAAAGAAAATGTTAGAACAGATGAGAAAATAAATTGTGAACAAACCAGAAAAGATCCTTGCTTCAGTGTACTTGCAGCTGAATGCAGCTCTAGCCTCCTATATTTTAAAAACAAGAAAAGTACAGTAAAGGACACTGAGGTTTATCAAAGCTATTTTTTTAAAAATATGGCCATTGACTGAATAATTTCAAACATTTCAGCTTGAAAAACAAAAAGCTTTGAGGCTGATACTTTGAAGTTTGCCAATTCCCTAAACAAGTAAAGAGAAGGTAAATGGAGGATTCAATGTTTTTCATAACTGAAGAACTAAGAGAAACACAATGACATTAGCAAGCAGCTTGTAAAAAACAAACAAGGAAGTTTGGATTTTTTTTCCAAAACATTCATTGTTAAACTGAGAAATACCATACATTATGGAAGGCAGAATTTTTAAAAGGATTCAAAAAAGACCTTTGTGAATATACTAATAGAGTGTTAAAATATATGTAGGTATTTGACATAATAGTCAGATGTTTCTTCCAGTGTAAGTACAACTATTGTAATCTTTGCTTATGGGAGTCTGGAAAAACATACCCCAAGAAAAGATTGCTTTGTATATGTGTTCTATTTTTATATTCCCCCTAAATAGCCATTTATGGCTACTGTCAGAATCAGGACACTAGACCAGCTTAGTGATACATTCTGGTCTAATGTAGCAGATTACAGGGTAGATTTAAATGTAAGCAAGTCTGTCTGTCTTGATAGTAATTCTGTGATGGGGTCCAGAATCTCAATGGCAGGGAGTAAGACACATGCTGTACATAATGTACAAGTGGATTTGTCATTGTTTATTTAGCACTCTAGCTGCTCAAGGGACTCTCTGGGGGTGAACAATGCCAAAATCCATAAGACGCCCCTGCTTGCACAGTTACAGTCTATTCTAAGAAGCCAAAGTAGGGCACATGATTTACAACTTATCCCAGTGAAAAACCAGATGTGAATTTAATCTCTTGATTACATTACATCCTGAATTATTTAATTAATGGATGCCTAACTTATTCCATGAAAAGGTCACAAATGTTGGGAACATCTTACGCAGCTCATGTAAGCATATGTGAGGCAATGCAGTCTCTTATGTCAGAAAGCAGGAAACAGTAACTACATTCTTAACAGTTCTATTTAGTTTCTTGGTTTGATTGTCTGTATGTACCATGATCAGTGCCTCAAATCAGTCCTAAAATGTTGCTACCATACTGTACCTCAGTGAACTAATCTCGCTGTAGTGAAGAATCAGAAGACTGAGGGGGAGATGGACATTGATGAAGGGGCAGGGAATGCAAAGCCCCTTGTTTCTAGTGGCATGCACATTAGCTTCAGCCAGGCCTGGTACTTCTCTGCAGATCAAAGTGAAACTGTTGTCTTAAACAGGCAAGAAAAATAGGTTGGGTGGGGTTCTGTAAAATGCTGAAAAAACCCAAAGACTTAATGGAAACATTTTAAAATCCAGCTACAGGGAAAGGCTTGAAATGTATGTGTAACTTGACCAATGAGGTTAAACCTCTTTTCTTGCTGTTTCATGTCAGTTTTCTTTCCTTAACTGTCCCTGGATTTTCAAGAGAAAAAACATGGAAATTTGCATTTGATTTATAGAACTAAGTGCACTGTTACCTAGTAGTAAATTAAAACTAACCATTCATTTTTCTTTCAATAGGCCAAGTTGATAGAGTTCAGTCCACTGAGGGCAACTGATGTTAGACTTCCAAGTGGAGCAACGTTTGTTATTGCTAACAGTTGTGTTGAAATGAATAAAGCAGCAACTTCTCATTACAATATTAGGGTAATGGAGTGTCGGCTGGCTACAAAGGTAATGCATGGCTTATGTCAAACTCTAATGAAACCTTCATCTAAATATGTGCTTTTTTTCCACTTCTGACTAGCTGTGTCTTTAACACCTGGCTAGGTGCTACTCTTAGTACAATTTTTCTTTCTAGAACCAGACACTTTTCATCTGCAAGAGCAGATGTCCTGCCAGGCTTAATGGAAGTGCAAGGACTGTGTCCTTATATAGAAGATTATGTGATTTAGTTCTATTAGATTTATTTTTATTTTACTTCAGTGGAGGAAATAAGTCTATTTTTCAGAAAAAAAATATTCCCAGTTAATAAGATAGACTGTTTCTGTTAAATCTGAATAATGACAAATAATGGTAAGCAAACAGTAGGGTCACATGTTTTTATGTATATATGGCAATAGATGTGTATTTTCTAGGATTTAGAGAACATCCAATTTAGTAGTTGAAGGCCTGGGAGTAATATTAGAAATGCTGATTAGCAGCATGTATGTCAGTGTAAAGTTTAAAAACAGGCTTGAATTAATCCCCAACATTTAACTTGCACTGCCAATTTACAGTTTGAAATTAACTCTAAAATGTATGGAAATTGAACAGGGGAGTTCAATTAGTTCTGCTTAGTTCTGGATTTTGTATGTTCATGAGTGTATAGATATAGGGTTTGATTTGATTTTTTTATGGGAAGACAGTACTTTTTCTTTGATAAGATTAAATGACGAGTAAACTTAAAGATTCACTGCAGTTGTGCCCAACATATGATGCTCTGGGAAAGAACAGAATGTGGGTCACAAAGTCTAGGAGAAAGCTTTGAAAAATGCAGTGTGGAACTCCTTGCCACAGAATGTGAGATCAATATCTGAGCAATAGTCAAAAGTACTTTGAATATCTGTTTGCATCATGATTCCATAAAAAACCAACTTCTTACAAGTTTTAGTTAGTGCTAAAAAAATAGTTGAAGATCTGATTAGACACTGAAAAAATGTATTATAGAATAATGTGCTGAGATATTTTTGAGGAGGGAAGCTAAATTTCAGATGACTTTTTAAATGGGCTTTAAACTCAAGTATAAAAGGAATAGTCCCAATGACCACAGTTAAAGCTGTTGTCTGTGAAGTTAATAAGAAAGTTTTTAAGCCATTAAGAAAATGAAGATAAGGACCTGCCTATTTGTTAGTTCTGTATTAACTGATAAAAGTCTAATTTAGGGTTGCTAATTGACAAAATATATGTTTTTAAAAGAAGTTTCTTTTGTAAATTCTTTTGTTTTTTTTCATAAGGAATAGAGAGCCTTCACATATCATCTATTCTAAAAGGCACTGTACAATGAGTGTGTTAAGCTGTGAGAGCTTTTGAAGTTACTGTTCCACATATCAGACTTTGTGAATTGAATCAAATTTTCTTAATTGCTTTAAATTATTAGTCCTGTACAGTAAACTGAAGAGGTAGTAAGGAAAGGTTTTTTTTTCACATTCCTGTTAGCTATGATGCAATCTCTAAAAATGTACTTTTAGCAGATGCTTGATTGTAAAGAGACTAACAACATACACCTGTCTGTTTTTGAACATATGCTACCCAGATGGAAAGCTGCACACACTATAAAAATACATTGAGCCAGGAAAAGACTGTCTTTAGGAAGAGGTCACAGTGGGGTGAAGGAGGGCAGGTATGTAAGTGGAAACAGGGAAGTCTTCTAAGCACCATTAAGCTAATGGAACTATGAACTAATGTGCTGGGCCTTGCAATAATGCTTTAAAAGAAGTTCTCATCGTAAGTGCCTTAGGACAGGCTTTTTTTTCCCCTTTTCTGCTTTAGGTAATTCTAGAATTTCGTACTGCTTTACTATGTAGGTAAAGATTCCAACAGAACATATCCCTGCTAGCATTAGTATAGAGGATTTTGGTATCAGTCTGTCCTACAGCAAGTGAGTTCTTGATCATCCTGGCAAATTACCTTTCTTAGGTTCTGTTTCTTTACCTTCCCTCTATAGAATCATTCTTTTGCCTTTTTCTTTCCCTTTCTCTATTCTTGTAGCAGCCTCTGAGTGCTCTCCTGCACTCTGTTAGAGTGAGTTTAAAGACGTTTCTGTTGTGCAGAGCACTCCCAGTTCCGTGGGGATCTGACCTGTCCCTCGTTGCGCGCTCTCCCCGGCTGCACGGAGCGGGCTGGGAACGCCACACTCCCCCTGCTTCGCCCTCAGTGTGGTGTGGGGCCAGCAGTGTCTGCAGCTGCAGAGCCACCATCAGCTCCTGGGCACAGATGCTCCAATGGCATTACAGAAAGGTTACGTGTAAGGAGGTGATGTTGCTATAAAAGTATTCCTGGATTTATTCCTAGTCAGACTTTCTTGTATTTATATTTGTCCCATCACTTACCAAGTATGTTTTCCTCTCAGTTACTTACAGTTCTCCTGTGTGGCTGTGTTGAACAATAAAGAACAATAAAGCCCAGAGATTCTATATCCTGGCAGTTAAGAGCCAGCTGCTTGATGTCCATATCTTTAATCCATCTAGTTAGAGATCATCAAGAAAATATCCAGCTGGGATAAGTATTAGGATTAGTTTTTGTACATTAAAGAAATGGAAATTTTTTTTCCCATTTCTGTTCCATGTCCATTACAATTCAAGCTGCTGCAGCTAGACTGTTTTCAAAAACCATTTCTGTTTGCCCATAATATTTTTCCCAGAATCAAAACTTTGCTATAAGCAGGATAGATCTTTCCAGCAAAGCTGTGCCCGCTGGCCCAACAGGGTCAGTTTCCATTTGGAACATTTGACCTGTAAAACCCCAGTGTAGTCTAAGGCTTGCCTGAAACACAGCATCTCCCTTGAAGTACAGAAATGGGAACAGATGTGACAATGCATGTGGCCTATTTCTGCAGGGGATTATTTATTATAAAAGGAAGTAGAAAAAATTTTGTTGCCTTATAGAATATTATTGTTTGTAAATTATGTTTAATTTCTCATAATAAAATCCAGGGGATGCTGAATATTGGGACTAAAGCATGAGGAAAATAATTTCCATTCATTTAGCACCTTGAAGAAGATCTATATGTACCAACATACAGCATTTTTAAAATGAAGCAGTAATTTTTCTTCTAACTTACCAGTAAGTAAGCTAAAATGCAGATTACATAAAGGCTGTAGAATTCTAGGTACTCGGAGCCTTTGAAAAGGAGGCCAGAAGTGACTTAACCAGTCTCTTACAGAAAAAAAATTTTCACATTGATTTCTGCATTAGGCACTAAACAGTTCTGCTTCTTTTTCTACCACTGAACATATAAAACTGTGTTTTAAATGGCAGCAAAGTTATAGGATTAGGATTTTGTTTGTTTTGCTCTGCTGAGCCTCACATAAATCTCAGAAAGTCACTAGATGGCACCAAAAGTAGTTAATTTTTAGATACTGCAAAAAAGCAAAACTGGAAGAGCCCCTGCAAAAAAAGCACTGTTTGAGGAGAGTGAGAATCTACACCAGATAGCTGGGCAGCAGATCTGCTTAAATTTCATGTGTAACTTTGCACAAAACAAAGCAACTACTTCTCAGGCATGTATGTAAATCCCATGACTTTTTTAACCCAGAAAATTAAATGGCTTAGCTGAATGAAGACAAATTATTTCAAATCAATCTCAGTCCAAACTGGTGCTTATTGAAAAGAATACACTGGGTGAAATCTTGGCCTTGTTCATAAAAGGTTTGACTTCTGATTTGTATAGAAAAAGGATTTCATTCCCTAGTCTTTCTGGTTTAAACTCTTTCCAGACATACAGCTGGATCTAGAAGTTTTAAATTCAATTTAAACGGTGCAGCACTAGAGATACACTATGTGCTTATGAACACAGTAAAATGATATTGGTGTGTACCTGCTAATCTTTACTTGTTTTACTTTGTAATCTGTTGAAATTACAGGTAGTATGTCAATGATCACTGACTATTCTTCTATAATTCATAACATGAAAATATTTTACCTTATGAGGAATGCTGCTTTACCACTTTCATTAGACACATGAAAACATCAACAGATATTTCAGCCTTCCAGAGAAAAGCCTGTTGGACATTCTGCCTTTCAAGATTCTGGTGTGTTGAACTGTCAACTGCCAAAGCATTACAAAGATACACAAAGCATGGTATCATTTCCAGGAGTGGGGAAAACAGATGCATATATAACTAATGAATATCACAGCAGCCATGTAGGAACGGAACAGATTCAGACCAACAGTGTACCATTCCTGTAAAGGTTCAAAAGTTCCTTTAAATTGGATGTTAAAGAAGGTACTTAAATTTCACTTAAAACTCCAGAGATTGAAAAAGGTTATGGTTATTCTCCTCACAAATCTTTTGACCACTTTCATATTTTTCATATTACGAAAAAAGGTTGTAATGACAACCTGAAATGTTCATCATAAAATTCCAGGAGTGTACTGGAAATGTCAAACTGAAATGTTAGAGCAAATACTAATAGTATGGAAATAGACTTTTTAAGGACTTTCAGTGTTACAACATCATAGATAGCACTTGTATAAACAGTTGTCCAGATGGGATTGTAAAAGGTTAGTAAGTGCTTGAAGTAACAAAGTCCATGGAAGAGGATAAATCACTGATCTTATACCACACAAATAATGCCAGTAGGGCTTTTACAGACAGTATCTGATTTGAGAGAATATCTGTCATTCACAGACCTTTAATAATAAATATAAGTATTGACTTCTCTGTGCTGATAGAGAGTATGCTGTGATGGTTCTCAATTAAGTGAAAAAAGAAAATGGGTCTTATACTTACGAACAACTAATAGTTTTAAACAGGAAAGCACAATATTTTTCTGTTTTCTTTTTTTTTTTTTTAATTTTAGCTTCTCTCAAAGTCAAAAGGCTTGGAGTGGAGAAAAATGTTGAGACTCCATGATGTGCAAACCAAGCTAGGAGTTAGCCTAGAGGAAATGCTGACCATTGTCGAGGAGGTATTACATCCTGAGCCTTACAGCACAGAGGAAATTTGTAAATGCCTGGGAATTAGCCTGGAGGAGCTCCGCTCTCAGATCCTTAGTCAAAACATGCAAGATGGTGAGCATATATGAAATGATGGGGTTTACTGTACAATGTTTGTATTATATAAAAATTTTATGCATTAATAAGTAGTGCAAGTGGAAGTCTTGCCAGAATGCTTGGCTGGAGTTTTGGTTGGGAAGTGAAAGAATACCATAATCAATTGATATTTTCATTATTTTAATTTAAAATAGAGCAAACTTTGATTTTGTTTGAACTGTTTATAAAATGATGGAAATAATAGATCACTTAACTGGTGTTTAAGACCAGCATGGATGGGCTTGTGCTTCTGTTCTTAACTGATAAATACACGTTCACTTCCTAAAACGGGCACTGGGCAGCAAGTTATCTTGGTCTTTCCTGAGAAAGTTCCTGTCACTACTACTATTTCTTTTTCTTTTAGGAAGATGTTGGGGAAGATGAACAATTAAGTATCTAAAGCATTTCCCATGTATTATTGTTTAGGATTATACCACGCAATCATGAGCATTGTCACACATGAAATGGATCCTGGATGCATATAGTAGGGTTGCTAATAATACCAAATAATAGAGAATTTATGATTCAATTTGCTTTCATTCCAATTGAGATCAGAATCTTTCTGTAAGAACTACATAGAATCTTTCTTCCTTGTTTCCATTCTGTAGCACTAATACCTGTACTCTTTTGGAGCCATATTACATCCTTGTCAGTCCTTCCCATGACTGCTTTCAGGAATGTGTACATTGGATGTACACAGATCTGTAACATATCTGTCTATACTGACATTTACTTAAATAATCTGTCCATCTGGAGTGATTGTAAATTTTATATATTGACCAAGGACCAGGTCCTGAATCTTTTATCAGACAGTATTAGACTATCTTATTGTCTAATTTCACTGCCAGAAGATACCAGGATGGAATAAGATATCTTAAGCCAGCTCTTTATCTCCATAGAAAGAGTTTTGATAACTTTGTACTGTCTGTACATGAGGAAGATATGAACCATGTAAATGCACTCTACAGCACTTTCCTGGGAAACTGCAAGGTTGTAAATCTTACACTGTCCCTGCACTTTCCCCTTCATGAAGCAATGCAAGACTATTAACTTACAGATGTTTATACTCCTTATACCTGGTTTATAAAACAAAATTCTACAGTTCTGCAAAATTGAGTTGTTTATACAGGTTATCTTGATTTTTTTTCAAAAAACGAAGTCTAGATGAAAAATTTAGACATAAAAGCCATAGAAGAAACTCAAAGGAAATTTTATACTGTAGCTCTGAATACTATTTGCAGATGTTTGCTGAACAAAATCTCTTAAACTTGCATGACCGTGATTTCATTTGATAAGACCAATTAAAAAGGATTATGCTGAAAGCCTTTTTGCGTGTACAATACAAAATTAAATAACAGATTTCTGTAAAACTTATGCAGAAGAAACAAGACAGACACAGACAGAATCCAAATCTGCTGGGTTTCTTACACACTATACAAATTACATGTTATGTTGGCTTTGGAACAGCAGAGGCTGTCTGAAGAAAAGATTTTTCTTACTTCCCCACTACTTTCCCACTCTTTTTAATGACAATGCCTGGCTTCTTCATGTGAGAGAGAAAACATAGTGTTAAGTAAGTAACCTCTGCAGTGAATTTCAGAGCATCAATTGAATTTCTTTGTTCCACATGCAGAACAAACCATAACATTTAGGGGATCTTTCCATGCCCAGGGATCGTTACAAATATTGTTTTGTACTGGCATTGTATCTCATGTTTAAGGATCTAAAAGGGCTCTGTACATTCTCGGTTAGCTGTAAGTCCAGCTTTGCCTCCTCTACTCTTCCAGTGACAGTCCTGTATACTTACATTAAGTTTTATCAGTATTTAAGCATGACCAGATAAAAACTCCATGTCTCAAAGGACTGGCCTTGGTCAAGTTCCAGGCCAGGTCTGGAAGCCCACAGCAACTTTGCATCCCTTTACAGCAACTATTCAAGGATTTCTGCAGTTCCCCACTGTACAGCCCATTCATTCCCCATGTTTGGAGAAGTACAGATGGTGCATAAAGCCTCTCTGAACTTCTTGCAGTTGTTCTTTGGTCAACTCCAAATCCTGAGTTTAAAGCTCCCTTGCAAATGTTTACACATGGATTGCACTTGTGGCTTCTGAACATCTCTAGAAAAATAATATTTATTGCTTTCTAAGGTGCACTGTGCCATAATTTTGGCTTGGACTCGAGTGCTTCACAGAACACATAGTGTGTGGTGATTGTGGGACATTAAGTATTTATAAGCTTCGCCACAAAAGGGCGAAGCTTATTCTCCTGTAAACCAGTATATTCCTTTAACCATGAAATGTTTTTTCTTCTTAAATGAGATATTTTTTAAGCCCATTTTTCCTTTTCATACAAAAAATTGTAATCTAATTCTGACATTTAAACCTGAGAATGAAATCACCATGGGAGGAGCAGGCATCCATTTGCTGCATGGATTTGGCTGTTTAACTCCTATTTGTTGCCTGGAAAGAGAATTCTAAATCTGTGCTGCAAGTTCCGCAAGTGCTGCTTGAACAGCCGTTCATGGGCGTTGATGGTGATCTGAGGAGCTGTTTCCACACTCCCTGCACTGGTGGCTGTAGGTGAGGGGGCCTCAAGTGTTGTCAGGTGGCTCTGGGGTTCAGAAAGCTCTCTCTGTGCATCAGTAGATGCCCTGCATGACCAGAAGTTACACCTCCAAACGGATAGACCTCAAAGCACATCCCAGTTTAAGGGTTCAGGTGCCTGGTTCAGCCTTGCCCTGATCCATGTCATGGAGAATTTGGGGATATACCACAGAAACAGAGATGTGGCTGCTCCAGGCAGATCCCATACCTGGAGGATGGAGGCTTTTGGGGTGTGCCACAGGTTAGGCACGGGCACTAGTGTCTAGATTAGTTGCAAAAGCCTTGTAATGCCGCTGTTCCTCTGGAGGAAAAATCACTTTAAACCAGTAGTTACCATAATCTCAAAACAGGTGTCTGCTGAATGTGTCACCGAATCCAGCGATGACTCGTCCCCTGGTTTATTTTCAGAAAGCCAGATTGCAAACAGTTACATGAGCAGTCCCAGTAGAGTAACTGTTCCCCACTTCAAGTAGGGGGTTCACAATCTGGCTCAAATTAAAGCCATCTGGCAGCATTTTCTTATATACATTACGAGCCAGAAACCTTCACCCTCATCATGTTCAATCAGCAGGATGCCTAACAGAGAAGGGTACTATTCCATGTGAGTAATGGTGCTAGAAACTGTCCCCTACACAACTGCGTGTCCGTGAGTTTTTCCGGTTGTAAATTTCTAACAGTCCCATCAGCCATGTGTAGCTCATTAATCTACAGTGAAATGTATCTTTAGAAGCTGCCAAAGCAACTAGAAGAAAAAAATATATAGCCTGGAGAGGCTGGTCTTTAGCTAAAGGTCAGATAGAATTGTACAGGAAGCCTCTAAAGAAAGGAATCTGCTGAAGTTGAAGTTGTAACAAATAATACGAGTTGCTGAGAAGCCACAACATTTACTTATACAGAAAAAAAAAATCCTTTAAATGGACTAGACAGGTTTGCACAATTTTTCTAAAGCTAAAATTAAAAATATGACCATACAGTTGAAAATCTACAATAAACATTTCTGTTATATTTAGTTAACCCACAATTATTTGGGACTAATAGCCCAGATTTTTTTTTTGTCTGTTAAGGGATTTTATATGGATTTTGGACAAGCTTTCATTTACATTAGTCTGCTGGGTCACATCAACTTGGAAGATTCTTGCTGTGGTACTGTCTGTTAGTGCCCTGGAAAATGGCACCATTCTTTCAGGGGAATTTGGTGGTTTGTAAATGAACTGAATTTACCTGTTCGTGGGTGACCTGACAAATCCTCTGCATAAATTGAAGTGGGAGAAACCCGGCCTATACTATAGTTGAGTGGATTAGGAAAGTATATTTACATTTTTAGTCTAATTAATTACCTAATTCCATACATTATAGGAGATTTAAGGATCCACATGCTTTTGGGAATCTGGCATTAGTTCCCCAAACTCTGCTTTTTATGCTCTCCTTGGAGCACCACAGAGGATGAGACCAGGTAACCCAGTTGTGTGCAATCCTGCAAGGGTTTCTTTGAGGACTTCAGCTTTTCCTCTTTCAGAGTACTCCAGCCTTGGCTCAGATATAAACTAATCAGGTGTGGGCCCTCTGGTTTTGTTTCTTTTAACCATGACAGAGCATGGCTTAGGAAATCAGTGGAGCCAATATACAAGCTGTGATGTTGCAAACAGATTCCAATATAGATATGACTTCTAGAAATATCATCTGTACTCTATCTTCAGTTAGGTAGAGAGGGTTGGTTTGGACTACCCATTCAAACAGAAGAGATAGAAGAAGGTTTCTGTATTATCAGAGGCATTTGGTGTTGAAAGATGAAAATACGTGAATAATTTCATTATTTTAGAATAAGGCTTAGAGAGTACCAAGCTGTTTGCTGTCCTGAAGATAATTTGCCTGAGAAGAAAAGCAAGCTATAACAAAAATTCTTAAACATAATTTTTTTGAAATAAAATGCTGCCTGTAACAGACCAAGAGCTAATGCCCAGATCCCAGCCTTTAAGCGGTACTAATTCGGTAAACGATAACACACAGCCACTCTGTGCTGCCTGGAAGGAGCGTGTTCCCAACCAGAGGAAGCTGTGTCAAGGTAGCAAATTCCCCCTTCCACAGAGGGGCTCTCCCAGGAGCCAGCACTGCCCAGGACACAGCTCAGGTCCCCTGGCTGGCAGCCAGAGCCAAGCACCCTTTGTGGTTCCAATTCCTGACACGACGAGCACAACACAACCCCAGAGAATTTAAGGTAATCTGGCCAGTAGAGCATTGCTCTACCAAAGGGTGGTCTCCGAATCAATCACAGCCTTTGGCAAGTCTGTGGCCCGACAATTGAAACCAGACATGTTTTCAGTTCATTCTTTGGGTTACTACTGTTCAATGGTGATTTACAAGAGAGTGTGAGCTATGGCAATCTCTCACGCAACTTTAGATATTCCCTAAACGAATGCACATTTAGAAATCTCCTTGCTCTAAAACAATGCCTCATAAGAAAAGAATATTTAAAGAGAAACCATCCTTAAAAATAGGCCAAGTTGCCTTTCTTCAGCGTTCAAAAATACTGAGGCTCCACTTTGCAAAACACAGTGCAACTAAGTCCAGCAGCAACAAAATCAGACACCAAAATATGCTCTTCCTGTGTGATACTCTCATGTCCATGTTTCTGGGGGGCACTCAATTTTCTCACTTCTGTTCTAGTTTGAAATGCTTTCAGAAGGCCTGTTCACAAGGCAAACAGCACAGCGTTTCTCAGTAGCAGGCTGTATTGAATTACAAAATAAATAGGAGCAGAAGCAATATCAGCAGTAGAAGAACATTGCTATGTTAAATGTTTCTGTCTCATTTTAGACTGCTTGTGTCTCAGCACTATTTTGAGCATTTACAGTTGTGAAATACTCTGGAGAAATAAAAAGGCATTATAGAGGTGCTGATGAAGTTTTAGTCTGTAAGGGTTGCTGCCTGGAGTGTACAACACGAGAGACTTCATACTGGACCTAATTTTATTTCCAGTCTTTCAAGGAAGATTTCTACATGTATTTGCAAATGTAGATTACTGAAAGTGTCAGAAGTGGTTCCAGAACTTGGCAGTCTCCACAGAACAGCCAAGTAAGAACTTTGTGGGTCTGGGTCAGACAGAAAATTCTATTTTAAATACAGGGCTGGTCTTGCTTCTCCTTTTACCCCTATTGGAGTGTTTTGTCAGCCATTTTGGAAAGCAAGAGAGACCAGGAGCTGAACTGAGAGAGAAAGTTCACTCTAAAGGAGAATTTACATGTAGAAAGAAGGATGTCCTGAAGTGCTCTAGCAAGGCTTTGCTGTGCTAAAATAAGGAAACAGTGCAGTAGGTGCTCCATATAAAGGTTAAAGTCCATTAATATTTACCACCCAAACAGCAAATGCAAACCAATTCAGTCATAAATTAAATTATGTCAAGCATGCTTCTGGTGAACAATACTTCTTAAATAGTAGCCATGGTATTAAAGCAAACAGAACTATATTGGGAGAGGAAAACAATGAACTACAGCACAAGCTTGGGAACAGCAGATCAATTCTCAGATATTAGTTGCAAACCAAACCTTCCTGTAAATATGGGTGGCTTGTGGCATCTTTAACCACAACCATCTCCTTCCTTTTTATGCCCCATTATTCAGGCTTGATGGAGGTCTCTACCCTGATGGCCACACAGGTTTGGACCTCCCCCCCCCAACCCTTCCCAGAAAAATTGCTTTTTTTTGGCACAATAGAAAAAGTTTAGCCAAAATCCTTGCACTAATCTTTCATTCTTAGTTGGTCTGTACTGATCAGTACCTGTCTGGCCTTGGTATCTCTTCACAACCACACAGGCAGCACTAACTAACTATTTTTGTACCAAAAATAAACCCTGAAATCCAAAGTGAAAGCACCTGTTCTCTTTCTTCACTGTACCTTTAATCTGGTATTATCTACAGTCATAGTGAGCCTGCATTGTTGAGAAAAAGGAAAAAAAAAAAAAAAAAAACGTGGGTGGTGTTTTTTGTGGTTTGGTGGTTGCTTTTTTTTCAAGCAAAGGTCCATCTGCACAGTTCCATAATTGATGCAGATTTGGCCTGGAGCAGCCACACACAAGCCAGCAGGTGCTGGCTGTCAGCTGCCTGCAGGGCACTGGGGACCCTCCAGGTGTTCTCCTGCCTCTGTTCTGCTGCTATTTGAAAACCTGAAAGCTTTAGATTAATGCCCTAATGCTGTCACTGCCAACCCTTGTGCTTCTGCCTTGCCTCTGCAAAGTAACAGGAGAGACTGAGCCTGTTCAGTGGCACAGCAAATAACCAGAGCATGTGCATGAAGCTGTCAAAATGAAAAAAGATGTTTACATTGCATTTTGATAACCTCTAAACTTTATTTTTATTAGGGCTTTTAAAGAAGATGTAGGTGAACTTTTGCAGAAGACTTTCAGCCTAGAGAATTCTCATATAAATTGCTAAAAAACCACAGTTCTGTTATGTTTTTGTATGTTGCTTTTGTAGTGAATAATAATGCAGTTTTCTTTTTGTGTAGTTTCCACCTTTAAGTTATACCAGCGTGCAAAGCACGTGTACAGTGAGGCTGCCAGAGTGCTGGAATTTCAGAAGATTTGCAGCGAAGCACCTGCCAATGCACTCCAGCTGCTGGGAGAATTAATGAAGCAGAGCCATATCAGCTGCAGGGAGATGTATGAGTGCAGCTGTCCTGAACTGGATCGCCTGGTCGACATCTGCCTGTAAGTTCTGACCACAAGGAAGAGTAATGGCCTGTGGAGAATACGGTTCGAATTGAGGAGAAAATATGACATCCTCGGCTATTGCAATCTTAAAATGAAAGTATTCTTGTCTCTTCTTACAAAATTAATCTCCTGCAGGGACATTACATGGTCAATTGTTTCCCTGCTGACATCTGTGTAATACTTTCAGATGAAAGCTACGGTTTATGGCTTTATTACAGATTTTGCTTTTGGACTGACTCATCGTCACAAGTCTTACGTTAGACTGTTGGTTACTCTTTTTTAAGTTGCAGAAGAAGTCATAAGTGGTGTTCTTAAAACATCGTCTTACTTGCTCTATCTGAATTGTTACTTTTTCTTTGTTTCTTCAAATTGTAGCATCATAGAATGATTTGAGTTGGAAGGGATCATCATGTTCCAACTCCCCTGCTGTGGGCAAGGACACCTTGCACCAGACCAGGTTGCTCAGAGCCCCATCCAACCTGACCTTGAACACTTCCAGGGATGGGGCATCCACAGTTTCTCTGGGAAACCTACTCCAGTACCTTACAACTCACATGGGGAATAATTTCTTTCCAATATCTAATCTAAATCTACCTTTTTCATGTTTCTTAACCATTTCAGTACTGCTGCCACAGGAGTTCCAGGGCATAAGCAAGCTGTTCTACAACCTCAGGTTGTCTTGGAATTATAATGAAATGTAGTGAAATGCTATTTGCATTTTTTCAATTAAAAAAGTAAGTTGTCCAGTATATCAGATAGGTTGGACAGCAATTCACTGTTTAAAAAATGAGTGTGCTGTTACAGGGGGCTGACACTTTGCTTCTCCCTGTGCTATCTGAACTTTCCACATATAATTAAGTCCCTGTCTCTGCCCCAGCATTATTCTTTCAGCTGTGATCCCTTTCTAACTCAGTTTGGTCGTGAGGAAACAATCTCAATTCTAAAGAACATTCCCTGAGTGCCATTTTGTCCCTTCTCTTCTCCCACACACAGGCTGTTGTGGTATCAGGCTGTTGTTTCCATGACTCAGCTACAGGGGATGATGAGATCTGGTGCAATCGTGTGTTAATCTACAAAGTAAGAACAAGCACTGAGTACTCACATCCTACATAGCATTTCATCCTTCCCACAGGGTCAGCATCAAACAGTGTACACATTTTGGTCTTTCTTTATTTCTCTTTTTCTGGTGTATTTACTCACCAGTCAGACACTTGATGCTAACTTTGATCTAAATTCAGTGCCTATATAAGGAATTTAGTGGTTGGTGATCATTTTAACAGGGGCTGGGGGAAACAGTTGCCCACCTGGGCTGTCCCTCCTCTTCTCCATCCCTGCCTCTGCCCCAGCCATCCTGTCCCAGCTGCTTCCCACCGTCCCATAATGGCTCCCTGGTCACCCTCATAACTTGTGCCCCTCATTGTTCCTCCTTCTCCTTGGAGAAGGGTGTGCTTAGTTTAGGAAACTGCTCTAAGCCAGAGCATTACTGCCCTGCAAGAAGGGAAATGTGGGGTGACACAAGTGTTTGCAGGTCTGAGGTCAAGAAATGTTGTTTCACTATCTTTTAGAAGCAGATATCCCGTCTTCTTGCTACATCTTTTCAGTCTTGAAGAAAATAAATGGCTTCAATTTGAAGTTAAAAAAAATAAATAATTAATACCTTACCACCTTTACCAGCTTTTTAAAAAAAATTAACTGAGAAATTAGTCTGGCTTAGAATGAAAATATAAATTTTACAAGCATGCAGTTTAGCATATACTTTTTTCTTCTGCACTCATGGATTTTTTAAGTTGCAGTACCCACTTATCAGGTTTGTAAATCAATAAGAGTACAGAACATGATTATTTAGGTGAGTGTGATTTCTTTTGCAGACAAGATGGAATGGCCTCTGAGGCAGAAACCTACAAACCTAAAAACTGAACAAAAGACTTCTGGACATTGACAGATTATTTTTCATGTGGGATACACGTGCTGTGCTAAAACAAAGCAGCCTGATTGCCACTGGACAGACTGATAGCAACTGAGCAGAACAAATTTTGATTCTTCTCTTGGGACCCAGTCCAGGGTGTAACTCCCAGGCTGTGTTCAGTTTATTGTATCACACAGTGATCACATCACTGCAGTGACACAGTGACAGTCAACTCAGCAGGGCAGTTCCACCAGAGTTATCTCAGCTGCTCAAATGGAACCGCTGATCTGAGTGTGAGAGGGGATAACTATCTCCAGGGTCAGCTGAAGACAGAAACTGAGCTCTACTGAATTATCAATGATCTTGGGCAACAAAGTCTTGATCCCATGCAAGGCATTGGCACTGCCTGTTCTGAAGCACCACTGGCAGGGCTGGAGCCTTTAATTAACACATGCATTGCTTTAGGTGCGGTAACTGCCCAGAGCTGGTGCCTCAGTCAGTGGCGTCTAATGACTGCACTTGGCAGAGCTGAGGAACCCATTCTGACAGGGCCTGTTCTCAGAAAAGCTGGAAGGAAACTGTTGGGCCCTGTGCAGGGGAAGACAAGCAGGTACAACTTGGCCAGAAGTGCTCTGCAGCATGGAGTTACCTGTGCCACGTTGCAATGAACCAGCGAGGATGGCAGGGACAGCCTCTTGCAGCAGGAAGCTCAGCATGGGAATGGAAACTGTTCCCCCATTTGTGCTGAGCTCTGTGCTTCCATGGTGACACAGCTCCAGCTCAGGCAAGGGGACACTGGCTGGCAGGCAGGAACACAGCCACAGTACCAAAAGGAAAGCAGTAGTTAGGATTTTTCTAAATTAAATTAAAATTCATCAGAGCATTTCAGTTCCAGGGAGCAAAATATAAATAGAAAAGGGAAAAAGTGATGTGTGTGCCCATGTTACACCAGATTCCTGACTTACCAGCAGAAGAGCCCACAGTATATGATGGGCAGTGCTGAGTACCACAGTGGAGTGTCATTCACGTGGAATGATCTCAAATTTATATATTAAAATTATTTCATCTGGGGTTTTTTAATTGTATTCTTTGCACAGAAAAAAGTAAATTGTTTGTTCATTGTTCTTTGCAGTCTTGTCTCATCAAGAATATTTCCTAAGAAAGGCATCTTTCTTCCCTAGAAGTTTAGTATTAAATCTTTTTCTGATTTAGTAATTAGAATTCTAAAAGTGTATAGCTATTTTGGATTAATGCCACTTAAGCGAGCATCTAATTTTTGGAAAAAAGGTCTTAACTTTTCTTAAGTTGTACATTAAAAAACCTAGAAAATATAAAATCACTAGTCACTGTAGGAAGGCTTGGCTGATGTGATTATAGAAATGGCCAGAACTACATAAATTACATTCTTACTTGCGATGATATACAGCTGCCCTGTAACTCTCAAAAGCTTTTCCAAAAATGCATTCCACAGAATTGCCTGAGTCTACTGCCGCTCTCTCCTTACAAGGTTTAAACTGTGAAGAATAATCTGCATATCCAGATGTTTTCTGTTTTGCCTAGATCTTTATGTTTTACTGTATAACCTCTGCCAAGAAAGAAAGAAAGGGATCCATACTTGCTGTGGTTTGTAGTGCTGAAAACTGTAACCACAAGTTGGTCAGTTGTTTTTTTCATTTGCAAAAACTGAAGACTAGTGCTTTCTCTAACTCACTTCATCCTGCTAATAGCCGGTTTACCTGTTAGTCTTCTAAAGCAGGTAACACAGCAGATTCATTAAACAATCAAGGGACAAAAAATGGGATGTGAGCTCCTAAGTGAGTTAGGTACACTTGAAAATCTCTCAGTCCTTAGTTTTGCACGTAACTTACTTTTCTTCTCCATCTTTTGGTGCTATAAATCCTGATAATTTTTGTGTTCCCAGCCATGCCTCTTACATGACAGACAGCTAAATCCTCTCTGACCACTTTTAAAAGATACAGATTGTACATTATATCCAGGTGCATTACAATAGCCAACACAATTTTGCATTTTATCAAGACTCTTAGCATTTCCACTGATGATTTTCTTAAAGCTGCAGAGCCTGCAATCATGGCATAATTTGAAATTTCAACAAAGCCAGAAACACTTAAAGATGCTATTCAAATGCAAACTATAAACTACAAAGCAAAATAAGCACAATCCTCCCCATTTATATATTTAAATCTTACCATGTTAACTCCATGCTTTCTGAAAAGCTATTTCATAATTTTAAATATTTCAAATGAACAATATTGCTCTGGGTTTTTTTCACATCTTAAAAGCACAGTTACTTTTAAAATGGACTACTGCCACGTCTGCCTACTGTTTCTGTGCACCAGACTATGGGATTTCCATTCTTATTCCCTTCTTTTATTCTTTTACTCTTCTTTCCTTTGCTGCAGTACTCATATGTTTACTCTCATTTACACCCCTATAAGCTAATTCTCTTTGTGTTCAGTGAAGACTGGAACAAGATACATAAACACTTCCAGAAGCAAAGGCCAGAACCTGGGACTGGGAGCTGAGTGCCCCCAGCACTGGGCTGCAGGCACATTCCCTTCTCCCTGCACTCCGTGTTGTGGTGCTGCAGGGCCCAGCAGCGCACAGGGCCTTTCCCACACGTGAAATCCTCACCTCCCACTGCACACGTGAGCTCCCCATCCACAGGATTGTCTGCTCAGACTGCTCTTCAAAATCCATCTAGATGCCAGTGCACAAGAGGAGTGTCTGGCCAGGAATCCCACTTTACCAGAGGGGTCCAGCTTAGTATTGAACTGATTAAAACTTTAATGAGGCAGTTTCAGACCTGTTCCAAAGACAACATCCTTGTGTTTGATCTAGATACCCCAGGCACCACATCTCCTGAGACACAGAATGAGGTGCTCCCTCCTGGATCCAGGTAGTATGAGGTACCTGTTTTTCAGATGGTGCAGCACTGCCCATCAGGTTCCTCAGCAGCCTCAAGTGGCTGCTATCACCACATTTGACACTGTTAAGCCACAGTATTTTGAAACACAGTGACTTCAGCTTTGCAACAGGCATATTTTCTGTCTACTTTATGCTTTATTTCAACTAAGTATTCGAAAATGACTCAGTAAAAATGAGGCATGAGCATGACCACAGAGAATTATGAAATCAATAAAAGGTTCAGAACTATTCTGAAGGGATTTCAGTTGCCTACCAAAATAAAAGGCAGACATCATCTGAAATATGAAGTTCTGTCTGAGGTAACAGACCAAATGAGTACAGACAGTTGATTTTACAGATTCTGAAAAGTGGATTGGGCCTTATAAAGTCAATGGGAATTTCCTTATTGATTGCAACTGGGACTGGATTGGATCCTGCTCATTTTAGGAGGTTGCTCCATGGACTAGAAACTACCATTGCATCAGAAAATGAGTGGCTTACAGGAATAACAATAAGTAAAATAAAACACCAACAGGAAATGCAGAATGAACATAAAATGGAGTCAGTATGAAGGGTGACACCACACAGACACACTGAAGGAAGTGTTTCTGTTCAAGAAGAGATGTGTGTTTAGAATCAAACACATATGCAAGTACTTGCTTGAAATATGACCTAAACCTCTACTAACCCAGCACTACACCAGATTCATTTAACATAAAATGCACACATGAAAAATTACAACAGCTCACTCCAAATGAGCTGTCATTTTCCAATGCTAGTCACATGATGTTGTCTCTCCCTCTAACATATTCTAGGGCTGGTCAGTCTCTCTGTGCATGGCTATTGGAAACACATCAAAAGTATTTGTTAATAAATCAGATTAGATCTCCCACAAGAAAAAGATTTCAGATGAGTTTTCTCAATCTGACTGGTTCTGTTCTTACTAGGTTAGAAAAAGCCCCAAAGTAACTTATTGCATGGTATTTTTCCTATTTTTTCTGAGTCTAAGCAAAGATCAGGAAAACAGGTAAGTACACTATTGAAAACAATTCTAAATTCTAATGAGGTGGCATCTGAGTCTTGCAGCAGAACAGCATGGGATTTGCTCTAGGACATTTCTAGCAGGCCAGTGTCTTGAGGCTGGGAATGGTTTATATTTTGCATGTCATTTATTTGTCATTGTTCTTTCTGTTCACACTCTTCATTAAGAGCATTTTTTTCCTTTTGGGACTACATTCATACTTTACCTCTACTGTTGTCATTCTTAAGTTCATGAGGTTCCTCTGAAGAGAGATGCCCAACTCAGTCCATTCAGCATGAACAGAAGTTTATGTGAGTTTATTTATACAGAATGCAGTGACTATGACTTCTTTGAGTCTCTGAACTCTCCTTTTCTTGACTGGCACACTCAGCGGTCCTGCAGAAGCCTGTGAATCTTCAGCATGGTTTAGATCTGTCCTGGAAGAATAGAGCTATTTGTCTTTGCCACATTAGAAAATGGCTTGCATGCCTACATCCTGTGCAATTAGTTTATGAACCCTCTTTTGTTATTTTTGTCATGTATTTCTGTTTTCACTTCTGATGTCTTATGAATGTTGCTAACACAATTCCTTTCTTCTCCTGCTTTCTTCATCTCAGCTGCGCTGTGATCCTAAAAACAGCTGATGCTGGAGCATTACAAAACAGGGGGACTTTTGGAACTGACAGAAATGACTATATTGCAGTTTAAAGAGTCAGCACTTTTATTTGGTCCAAAAGGGTAACTGCAAACTGTTGTACTATTACATACAAGCAAGTGAACATCAGAACGGTCAGATTACACATGGGAATACTCAAAATACATCTCAGTTTTTCATAAAAATTTTATATATGACAAAGTATCTCATTTTGGTTTATTTTACATTATTTTTTTCCCCTGTTATTTTCTTTTAGGCAATTTGGGGCCATTGGGTCACGTCTGACTGGAGCTGGATGGGGTGGCTGTACTGTGTCAATGGTGCCTACTGACAAGCTGAACACTTTCCTAAAAAATGTAAAAAAAGCTTATTACCAAACAGATGGCCAAAGGTTAGCAGTGGAAAAT
Source organism: Parus major (assembly GCF_001522545.3). Lineage (NCBI taxonomy): Eukaryota > Metazoa > Chordata > Aves > Passeriformes > Paridae > Parus > Parus major. The sequence continues at coordinate 9,910,597 of NC_031779.1, forward strand.
AATAGTCTGTTTGCTACCAAACCTGGAAGAGGAGCTTTGGTTTTTGTTGAGGCCTAAAGAACGTAAAAATTTTAAAGAAACTATGTAGAGCATGTAGAACTGGCAGTACTTCCCATGCCACAGTACATGAATGCTTTTTCTGGTTTGTATTGTAATGAACAGTTGCCATTATCAAAATGTATTTCTGAAGAAGCAATTAAAAGAAAATTCTTTGATTAAAAAAGTCTTTTTTCCCCCATATAAAATATATCTTTCAGTATAAATATTGATTTACTAAAACCTATTGACAGGGAAAACTGAAATTGAAATAAAGATGATGATTTGTTACAGTCTCTCTTTGACTGTAATAAAAGACCAGGTGTGCCATGAGCTGCCTCAGTGGAGGGATGGGACCTCAGGGGAGGGCGGTTCAGTGCTTTTTCTCTTCAGGCTGGACATTGTTTTGTTTGGAGTGTTCTGTAAAAAAGGAAGATTAAACTGAAGCATTCAAAAACTTGGAAGGACCTTGATAAACATTTCAAGCTTTCTACTGTCCACAAGTAGGATAATTACTGTTATAATTAATGATAATATTGGAAGAGCGCCTGCAGGCCAAGTAAAGCATTAGGAATACATTAGGAATACATAGGACAGCTTTTCTCCTAGCAATATTTCTTAGGTATCTTTGTGCAGGTATGAAAAAGTTTCAACAAAAATTAATGCTATTCGTGAGTTGTAAGATATGACAACCTAAGTGAATGAGCAAACAATGAAGCAAAGTTGGATTTTGAGTTATCCAAACACCATATTCGCATGCTTGAGTCTCAACTGCGCATCTACATCATAGAACATTTGCATTTTATGCAAAACTATTATAGAGGACTAAATATGAGCCACTGACCATGTGAAAAAGCAATTCAATTTTATAAGGAATTTGAGAGAATTTACTCAGTTGAACTAAGCAAAAGTAAGTTCTAGGTAGGACCAATGGAAAATGTCATTGACATCAGTGACAAATTCTGATCTTGCTATCACTTTCTGCTCCTGCCATCCCCTGTAACTGCTCTGGCAGAACAGACCCACAGTTCATAACCTGCCTCCTCAGCAGGAGAAATGGTTCTGATTGCAGAAAGGGGATTGTATATCAAGATCCTCCAAAGATGTCCTAACCCTGTTCCCGAGGGGGAAGTCAAGCTCCTGTGGCCTCTCGCACAAACTTCCACTTCTGTGCTCTCTTCAAAGAAAACCAAAGAGAAGATTTGGTGGTGTCACAGCCTTTACAGCCATAAAAGACAGCAAGAGTTGGCCCTGGGCACGTTTTTGTGATGCTAAGCACAAGTTAATGTCCAGAAGTCTGCATCAAATTAGAGATCGCTCAGATTTTCTGTACATTACCCATGCTACTTCAGGCCAAACCCAAATTCTCAGAGGCTCCTAATTCTGTGGGAAGATTGCCAAATCTGAGCACAGCAGATGAACGACAGCCAATGCAAACTACCAGATCTCTTCAGGAACCTCAGAGGGGAATGTCATGGCAATAATATCAGTAGAGAAGATCTCTTATTTCTAACAACCAGGAAAAGTGGAACAGAGTGCTTGGGTCAAGTAAATCAAGACTGAAGAGTAAAAGGATGGGCTCTGGGCACAAGGGGAGGAGATGAAAATACGATTCGGAGGGAGGACAGTTAAAGGGATACATGTAAGAACGGGAAAGCAAAGGAGAGGGGAAACAGTTCTGAACAATTGGCAGATTACAGAACTGGCTAACCTTAAACATTCCCTATTGCCATCTTTGAATTTGTAACCTATTTGTAATGTACAGTAGATATACATGCATTCAAGTAAACCTGTAAATATAGGACCTCAAAAAGAAAAAAAAAGGTATCCTCAACAATGTTTAAGATAACCACAGATATTCTGAAGAAAATAATGCTCTCCTCCAGCTCAGGGGTTTGGGTACCCAGAGAACAACTGCTCTTACTATTAATGCCTTCTCTGCTTCAGTCTTTAAGTACCTCAGGCGCTTCCTCATCCTTTGTCACTATGTTTCCCCCTGCACCCAATGAAGGTTAGCACAAGCTATGCTTATCCCTGGAGTGTAATTTTATCTAAGGCCTGACTGTAATTCATTCAATCACGAGTTTAATCTTAGTGTGCGGTAAATGGGCTCTAAACCTTTCCGAAAGAGATCTGGAATGGAGACACTGATAGACATCCGGGTGCAGCATCACTGCCTGGTGCCGTGTTAATACTCTGTATTATGGTAATCCCATTGACATGTACATCTTCATCACTGCATTTGCTGACTGTGTCTCTGTACACAGGAACATGCTCATCCTCAGAAATAGCATGAGAGCAATTTTACCATTCACTCAACGGGAGGGGATCATGACCGTGTATTTGACGTTTGCTGTCTTGGACACAGCACACACACACACAGACATATGGCAACCTAATATACAATAATTACTTACATAACATTTTTGGGAATATTGGTTTCTAGTTAATATGATCTGAATGCCAACTTTTATTTTAGCAACTGCTGAGTACTTAGTCAGTATAATCCTTCTGAAATTCCTCTCTGAGTCCATGTGTCTCTTTAATAACATCTTGATAAGTTGGAGCAACTGCTGCACTACAGCTTCAGTCAAGTGAAAGATTTATATTTTCAGCTAACTACAAACCTGACGTGTGTGCTAAATCCCAACCAGATCTAGTTAAAGATGCACACCATTCACAAGAGTATACTAGTCTAAAAAAATATACCTTGAAAATCATAGCTGTTCTGGGCAGGACTGAAGCAGTGCTCCCTGATTCTTGTCTTAAAAGGTGCATCAAGAAAAAATGAACTCTATAGAAGAACTTACACTAAAAAGTACCATTGGTGTGAAAACTGAACTGGTAAGACAATGTCATAAAACCTGTGAATCATGCAGCACATTAAATTTTGACATTGAAGGCTAGGTATTGATAAGAGAGACTAGTTCACAATGCAGAAAGGACTACAGTGGGGAATGTACAATTAACTGCAAATTGCTTGCTGTGATACAGCCTTGTTTGACAGATTTTCCCAGTGCACAGAGAACTGGCAGATGAAGCACTGCCAAGCAATGCTGGCGACACATCTGTCCTCCCTCAGCTCTGCAGTTCAGCCAGCTCTTTCATCAAATGCTCTTCTGAGATTCAATATCTCATAAAATAGAGACAAGAGATTAATTCTGGTACTGATGTTATCTCTTGTACTTTGCCCTGTGCTTTAGGACTTGTGTCACAAGTAATTGAGATTCTCTGAGACACGACAGGCCACAGGCTCCCCTGCCAGCCCTGGGTTTACAGAGACAGCAGTCACTGTGCCCAGGGCAGGCAGTGCCACCTCCCCTGCAGCTGGCCCTGCCCTGGACTGCAGCGCTGCCCTGCCTCAGACAGCAGGACACAGCTGGGGCTGCTGCACTGCCAACCGCTGCTTCTTGAGCACGTGTTTTTCCTCAGGTCACCTACGATCGTTTGACCAGTTAAACCTGTGGGTGAACCTTTTCTGGAGCTCCTGAAGCCTCTGTAAGTTTGGTCACTGATTTCAGCATAATGTGGATTTACCCAGCCCATACTCCCTGCAAACAGTACAAGCAATACAATAACAGGCAGTGAGAGTTTGCACAGAGAGCTAATGTGACCAAATCTCGTGAGTAATTTAAGGCACTCAGACCAAATTCATCAGAGGTGTCAGACCTAGTAATGGAAAAACTGTAGACAAGTGGAAAAGGTTAAGCTTCAGATAAGACATTAAGGAGCGTTCAGAATTAATTATCATTAAAATGCTTGAGATTGATTTCCAATAGCAGTTCTTCCTTTAGAATCAACAAACTGATGAGGATTCATACAAAAGCACTGGATATTCATTGGATTTAAAGTCTAATGCATTTCGAGAACTGCTGTCATCTCCTAAACCATTTTTTGTTGGCCAAAATTACACGTTAATATTAAAAGGAAAAAAAAAATTATCTTCCCATTAAAGCACAACTTTTTGCACTTGGCACACGGGGATCAAATAACTCAATAAAGATTAGATGTACTTCAGACTGAAATACAACCAGTGCCCAAGCAGCTGTCTTCTTTCCAGCCAAGCTGTGTGTGATTAGAGGTGGGAATAAAAATATATTCTATCAGCCAATGATCAAGCCAGATGTGTGGGGTTCTTTTTTTTAAAATCCAAATTAATTTTTCAAGGGAAAACCTTGAAGCAGGTTTGTATGAAGCTCTTACAGCAATTCCTCAGGAATATTATTAAATACCTTATTTTTTGCCAAATTCCATATGGTGGAAGGTTTTATTCATGTTGTTCTACATTTTCTGGTTTCTTATCTGTCCCTCATGTGACAAATACATGTATTTATTTTTGTTGGCTGAGCTGTTCTGACATAGAGCAGAATTTTTTAATTGTGTTCTACTGATTGATTATCAACAGAATTAAATTGTTCTGATTAAATGCTGAAGCATTTTCTACTGACTTTCTCCCTGGGAACATTCTTTCTTGTCTCCTTCCTTTTCAGGTTTCTATCTAGAAAAGAATTCAGACAAGACCCTGTACTTGAGGAAAAAAAACCTAAAAATCAGAGCACCACTTTTAAACATCTATAGCAGCTTCAAGAGTAAGTTTTTTTATGAAGGGCTGAACCTAAGTTTATCTAGGAACATAAAGCTCTAACATTCATAGCTGAATTTAAAAATTTAACCAAAAACAAGAGCTAAAATCAGAACCAAAAATGTCCAGCAAGGATTTACAGAACTTCTGTCAGATTAAGTTAAAACTCCACAGCTGAATCATAAACTTAGTCAGAGCCAAATACTAACTGTGAAGGAAAAAATTTGGGGACAAAGGGTTAAAGGTCAAGGAAAAAATACCTATTGGGCTTTTATTCAAGTTAGTTATGGTCAGGCCATGGCCCTACAAATATATCCAATCAAATTCCTCTGCAATCTTTCCACAGCCAATCTATGTCAGTGGCAGAATAGATGAGGAGCTTTGAATAGCCTTGATTTTAAATATTTTTTTTATTTTTTTCATTTCTTTTCAGAAGGCCATTAGAGAGAGTGAATGAGGGCCTGGGCAGCTTTTGTTTCTGAAGATCTATAACCCGATGATGGCCAGCAGGGAGAGAGGGGTCACTGGCTGCAAATGATTTTCAATACTTCCTCTAGAGGGAATAGGATGGTTTCTGGGAGCTGCTTCAGGAGATGGACCTACAGGCCTCTCACTATTGTTACTGAAAACCTTCAAAATTTATTGTCCTGCCTGAAAGTCATAAAATATTTAACTTTCTTGATGATAAGATTGTAGTGGTATGCCTTCCTAAAGCTGATTCTTCATAAAACTAATTAAATGGTTAAACAAATAAATTTTTTTGGACAGAGCAACACAAGGGGATTTCAGTCCCTCGCACTGCTCTGAGTGCCCTCCTTTCTCCCTGCCTTAGCTGTGCTCATTCAGCAGGAACAATTGGGTTGGCTGCTCTGGAAGTGAGGGCACAGCCATGCCAGGAAATGCACAGCAGCCTCTAGAGCTCAGCTGAGGGGCACAGAGGGGGTTTGCACAGCTCTCCCCCATCCCAAGGAAAATGGCAGTGACTTCACAAACTCTTTCTGGCGAGCCTAAAGGTTTTGCTTAGCAGAGTTTGAATCTCAGCTATCTGCTTCAGCTCCACTAATGAGATTTATTTTATTTCTATGTAGGTGGTCTTTTATTTCTTAAATGCAATTAGCATACAGTTGTTGCCTGATGGTTTTATTTATTTTTGAAAGTGCCGACTACTGGACTTGCTTTCATAGTTCTCGCGTTTCCAGAATTGACTTTTGTGCTCCACAAGCCTATTTTCAGGAAATATTTTGTAAGAGGGATGATATTTTGAACTCTACTTTTAAGGCTGCAAAAGCTTCTGCTTTTTTCGTTCCTTTGTCTGTTCATTAGGGGCCATCTTTAATTCCTAGATGTGTTTTTTGGAGTCAAGTTTCCTTTGAAACATACCATGAAAACAAAACATAAAACAAACTTTCAGACTTTAGGCAAAGTTATATGTTTATTTTATGAGATTATATGCTATATAAGGTTTCAGGTGGGGCACTGAAATTTACATATTTGTCCCTTTCTAGGTTTTCTCTAAACACTTCCTGACTTGTTCATTAGCTGCCTTTTGGTCATTATTGCTCATTACATAAATGCATAAAAAACTATCTGATCTGCTTGGCTTCAGCTGTACAATAAATAGAAGGTTTTAGGCTTTTATTCAAACTATGAAAAATTTCAACATCCCCATTTCTTGAGGATGACATAGATGAGTGCTATGTAGCATTTCCAACTCCTGAGCTGTATTACAGTCTTGATTTTTGTGATTCATGAATTTATAATTTATACTCTCAAAAAAGAAAATGGAACATTTTTGAAAATCAACATCATGCATATTGCAAACTACAATAAACATGTCAGCAAAAGTGGATATACTAACAGTTTATGGTGGCCAATTTGCTACTTTATTCTTTTTTATAAATGGACAAATTATGACTGCCCATTGTGGTCACATTAAAGGGAGAATGGTGTGGAAATTTCTGTTCTCAATAAACCCATAAAGAAGTGGACAAAACTTATTTTTAGACAGAGTTGTGCTCATAATGTGAATAGTCACCTAAAATCTGCTGAGAAAAACATAATCAGTTTCACAAGAAGTCTAAAATTTTCTTTTTATCCCATTAGTCAGCCTAATAACAAGTTTTACAATTTGTCCTTGTGAAGTTCATAAAAACAATGACAAATATAAAAATGCCACACTGAAAGTTGAAAAAAAATAATTTTTCCACTCTTCTATATGATATTGCGAAATTTGTTGAAGTCAGTGAAGTTTAACTACCATAACACAAACTGACCTCTGAATTCACTGAATTAGGGCTGTCCTGTTGTAACAGAAGCTGCTGAGATTTTACAAGCAAGCTGAGGCGTCCCTATGCTGAATATGCTGAAAACCAGTGGCAAACTGGTTTTCCTTTAATGTGTTGTGTGCAAACTCTTCAATATACAGAAAACCAAAATGCTAAGAATCCCTTGAGAAAAGGTTTCAGAGAAACTCAAGTAAGTGTTCATTAAATCCTCCAAAAACATTGTAATTAAAGAAGTTCTATGTGTGTCAGGGAAAGAATTGAATTAATTAGCAAATCTTTGCTTGTGAAAACTCTTTGTTTTAAGACAAAAAGAAAAAAGGGCTTTGACTATCTGTACCACAAAACTGATAAGTCCTTTCTACATTCAGGATACATGCCAGATAGAAATACATCCAATTTCAGAAAATACTCAAAGCTTCCTCAAAATTTATAGATGTTTGGATCCAAAGACTATAATTCAGGGCAATAATAGAACCAAGTCCATATATAAAGCTAGAATCCAGATATAAGAAGAGTTTTGTTACATTCTGGGAAGTTTGATTTATGTTTCTCATTCAGCCTAATTCCCCAAAAATCTAACAGAAATAAAGTAACCAAGCTGAAATGCAGTCTTACTTCAGACATTTTAAATCATATGTTAGGTTAAAGGATAACAAGATGAGGAACCAATCAAACCTTTTTTCTGTATTTTTAAGTTTCTGTCTTTTAGGCAAACCACTTGCTGAGATTGTCTGCATTACTGTGGTCTGTCTCAGTCTAGAAAAGAGAAAACTGTCCCAGCTATTGTGGATCATAGCAGAAAAAGGAAACAAAATAAATGGGTGAGACTTGAGTAATGCATTCTTCTCCTCCCTGCCCCAGCTGGTTTAAACCATCTTGGCAAAAACTTCTGAAGAAAGGTTTTTAAACACAATACAGGTTGGTCAGGGAGTCCCAAAGGATCTCGTTGTTTGTAAACTTGAGTACAATTACTCTTCAAGTCAAGGGATATGACACAGCATTATCAGTATTGTGGGCATGAAGAAAGTAGGAGATACAGGATTTTGACCACTGAATTCTGAGGAGCACAGAGATGCATTCAACTCTGAGCCAATAGAAGAGGGCTGTAAAAATGGGAGAAATGTCAATAAAGGATATTTTCAAACTCAGAAGACTAGCAGAAGGGATGAAGAAATTCTACATTTATATTACAAAATATTTATATTGAGATTTTTTTAAACTAATTGTTTTTTTCACCAAAATGAAGTACTGCATTAATTAATGGTGATACCAGTATAAGAAGGGATCAGAATTTCTGGCAAACATTGATGTCAATGATCTAATTTCTTACAGGAGACCGTTCTCCATTTCAAGCAGAAAACCTGCAGATGATAATAGGCATTGGAACGTAAACACCTGAGAGCCTGAGTTATTAAAAAAATTAATGCTGACTTTTGTGTACAGCTGTTTAAGAAGAATCAAGGTGTGTGATAAAGTTTTATTAAGAATTAAACTAATATATCACATTTTAAGCTGCAGTTTACTACAGTCAGGCCCTAACCTTAATCTAATTGATTCTTATCTCCAGCATAAGCATTTTCCTTTTGTGAACATTTAAAGCATTAAAATATATTAGAAAGGAAAACTGAAAAAGCCCCACGTAAAACATGTAAAAAATACCCAGCACAAATACTAGTTTATAAAAGGAAAAGTCCAACATAAATACAGCACTGTTCAAAACCTCTGATGGTATCACCTACACAACAAACTTAAAGATGATGTTCCCCTCTGACTTTTCTGCATAGTTTTTTAAATATATCACACCTAATATTTCTGCAGCTGCCAGATCAGTAGAGAAAAGGAACACTTCATTGCTGAGTTTTAATTCAGTTACATGCATTGTTGTTTTCCCCCCATAATCCTCTGTATTCTGTCAAGCACTTTATAACATAGTTTATAAATATTGACAGAATCACACCTTTTGTTAGCCCGTTACCCATGGTATGATCCTTTTAATATCAGAAATATGTAAACCAAACCTCTGTTATGGCTTTGGATTCCTTTGGCACAGTATTTATATGTTCACAACATTCACTTATTTCTTCATCTGCCATATATTTCCTATCTTTAGGTTGATTTTTGCAAATTGAATCCTCTTCTAACAAAAATATAAAAACCATACACAGCATTTTCTTGGTAATTTAGGATACATGTCACCCTTCAGTGAAATGCTAATAAACTAAATCTCCCCTTAACACATTTTCCACACTTTTTTTCTTCCCAGTCAAAATCCTATGCAAAGAGATTTCTCTACAGATAAAGAATTGATTAATGAAAAATAGTGCTAAGAAAGTTATTTGATCCATTAAACACTAGCAATACAACACAGACTGCTATTAATAATCCTTGATTTCTGTGGTGGTAAAGAGTAGTCTTAGTTATCCAGTCTTACAAGGTGGGTGTCTGTCTGTCTGTCCCTACTCCACCTGCCCATGAAGAGAAAAGTAACTGTAAAGTAGAGGTGTGTGCAAAGCCTTCCAGTATCCAAAGGGACTACAGGAGAGCTGGAGATGAACCTTTTAGAAAGACAAAGTGATGGGACAAGGGGTAATGGCTTAAAGCTTAAAACAGAGAGGGCAGGTTTAGATTAGATAACAGGAAGAATTTCTTTCCTGTGTGCTGGTGAGGCACCAGAACAGGCTGCCCATAGAGGTTGTGGATGCCCCATCCCAGAAGTGTTCAATCCCAGGCTGGATGGGGCTTTGAGCAGGTGGGAGGTGTCCCTGCCCATGGCACAGGGTTGGAACTGGATGACCTTTCAGGCTGCTTCCAACCCAAAGCATTCTGTGACTGTGATTTTTGCTGTGCTCCATAAACAAATGTGGCACTTTGTGCAGTGCACAGGTCCCTGTGCAAGCCTTATGCTTTAAAGCTTTCCCAGGGATTCTTTTTTACTGTAACAAATGAATAAAATTATTACTGGACACATGGTATGCAAGCACAACATGTTGATAATTTTATGTAGATCTTCAGCAGCCTCTTGTCCATTCAGAAAAGCTGTTAAAGAAAAGCAAAGCTGTTCACTTCTTGAAGGTCCTCAAACAAACAAGCAGGAGTTCTAACTTGCAGTTTTACAGTAAGTTGTCAGACATCCATGAAGACAAAGCCAGATCTTAACTGGGCAAGTACATCTTAGCCACAGGTTATAAAGCAGACACAGATGTACAAAACTATCAAGACAGGAAAACAAAAGTTTGGAAGAACAGTGAGAAAAGCTTTACATTTTTGCATAACAGGAAATCCACTGAACAAAAAAGAATTACAAATAACCACTAACATGTCTCATTTGCCTTAAAGAAATACAAAAGCTCCTAAAATGAAAAATAACATCATTGAAAAAGAACCACAAAATGAAGAATTTTGTTTCAAAAAATGTCTTTGAACACAGCAGCTCAGTGCACAGAGAAGATGATGGAGTTGAAGACAAAGAACTGCTAAAATAGAACTGAAATGAAAGCCAAGATGAAATAACCTCCTCAAGTTCTGATGCTGGCAGACAAACACCATTCAATAAAAGTTTTCCAGCAATGACAATTATCCCATAGGGCTTCAAAACAATTTATATACTCACAAGAAGAATACGTGTGAGAACAATGTTCCAGATTGCTGAAAATTAGCAAGAGGGGGAAGGAGCCACCAAGCCCTTCCAAATCAATTAATTTGAATTCTTAGAAAGATCTTAGAAAAGGCCTGAGTTTCCAGATCTAGCCCAGGACTTTTTGAAACCCATAAGCATAGAAACTCTTCAGCTCTAAAATGTGAGTGTAGGAAAGAAAAGGGATAATGTCCTGACTCAAACTGAATTATAATTTAATCTTTCTCACAATGTGGGGTTTGGTGACACAATATCTGGAATCTGTGTGCTACACAGAAATCTCCCACTACATGCAGAAGTGACATGCACAAAAAAACCAATTCCATGGAAAGGTGCAGCAGCAAGCAGGCAGACAAGGGTCTGAAAGGCTGATCAACAGGAGTTAACAAATGTAGTCATAGGTGCAGGGTTTAGCTCAGGAGGAAAAACCCTCATACCAGAAATAAAGAAGATGAGGAACCCCTCTGTACTCTGACAGAGTATTGAGGACAGAAGTTGTACTGCCTATTAAAACCAGGAATTATCTCAAATCCTTGCAGTGCTCTCCTGTTGTGCAGCAGTTTCTCCCTAGGAAGAAGAAAGTGGGCAGAATGGAACAGGATCAGTAACCAACACGAGGCTAAAGAAAAGCTACTGTCATTAAAGAGTGTCAGATGATCTGACAGGAACAAAATAAGAAAAGTATGAGAAAGAAGATGAACACTTTCTCCTCCTCCCTTGATCTTGAAAGAATCCCAGATTACCAGGCTGAGAGACAGACAGAGGCAGCATCCAGCCCAGTTTGCCACTTAGTGAGAAGTGCAGTGGAAAAGTCACATCTCAGAGCGTGGCTGAGCCCTGTAGCCTGACAAGTCAGTAACAAGGTCTTTGTTGACAAGACCTGGGTACAGTTTGGATCACTGAATATCTGTCACAAAGAGGAAGGAGTGCAAGATCACCACTATTATCTCTTTTGTCCTTTACTGTAACCACCAAGCTCAGTGGTGCTGCCACCAAAGCACCCTCAGAGGCCACACAAATGCACCCAGCGTTTTCCAGATTGTTAGCTCTTTATCTGACAACATGATTCCAATTATGATTATTATGATTCCAATTGGATTTAGAGGACCTTCATGTCTGAAAGCTGGCACTTTTCAAATTACATAATTTGATTTAACTAAATCCCACAAATTTCTCATTTGTATTATATATGAGCGCTAGATATTCAAATCTTTCAGATATTTAAAACAAGATGGCCAGCACATCAATGGGACTTATTTTATAACTCCTGTGACCTCACCCAAGAATCCTTATGTGCAACACAAAAATAATAGCTCTGAGATTTATTCCTCTTCTTTTTACATTCCTCCACAGCAGACAAGTCCAGAAACCAATACAACAGATGTGTTTAAAAAGGTTAATAAGACTTAATTAAAACTAATCAGGACAAGAAATATCCTGATTTTGATAAGCTTCTCATCAACAGCATTAACATTCGCTTACAGCAATGGACAGTTTAACTAAAGGCACAATATACCCTGAAAAACCTCTTTTTTACTGATAGTAATACTTAGATTAAAATTAGCACAGCATGATTTTTAAATCCCAAATTGAGTCTGCAGAGAAGGCAGTTAAAAAAGGGAGGGTTCTTTTTTTATACTCACAAACTGAACAAACTTGATCTGGAAGTCATTAACAGATAATAAACATAACCTTCCCTCACTCACTCCCAAGATGCCATCTCTACAGTCACTTTTCAGCATATAGTTGTATTTTTACAACTTGTCATCCTACAGAGAAAAGCCTCACAGGATTTCATTTTCTCCAATTTCTCCCTTACTGGTAAGGAATTAGTGCTTTCTTTTCAACAGGACTCATTTCCTAACAAGGAAAAAAGAAGTGGCATGAAAGGAGAAGAAAAAAATTGGTTTGCTTAGTAAAAATGTTATAAAGTTGTCTCTAGGATGACAAAAGCCATTCTGAATGGAAAGTAAAAAATTAAAGCAGGTCAGCTTTAAAGTGAGCTTTGCCTCACAGAGACACCTCATTCACGCAGCCCGTTACGGAACAGAATCAAGGAGAACCAAAGGCAGCCACTACTTCTCACAAGATCTTTTCTTACAAAGGAAAAAAAACCAAAAAAAAGTAAAAAAAGTCTGTAAAAGCAGCTTTGGAAATTTTAAGCTATTCTTTCACGGGATGTATCTGCACCCTTTTAGTGTCCCAAACCAAATGGCTTCTTTTGTAAATGAAATTGTAATCTGGTTTTCTGCGTCATCACTGGCCATTGTCTACTATCAGACTAGGCTTGGAGATGCACCTTTTTTAACTTTCCTAATAGAAAAATAATTAATTTGGAAACAGTAGTATTGATGGGCTAATTAAATAACTTACATAAATAGAATTAAACAAGCATTAAGGGGGTTTTATAGATGAGCGCCTGTTTTACTACATTAAGATCCACAATCTTTTGGTCATCAAAAAAAGCTGAAGAGCTTATCCTCACTATGTAAGGGTAAGGTTTTCTCACAGTGTAAGAGACATAAAATTTGATATAATGCAAACATCCCATCACCTGTTTCTCCTATTTGAAATTATTTACATTGCAGCTCCTGTGAGTCTTGGAGAAACACTGATTTGTTAAAGAAGGTAAGAACTAGTGACCCAAAGAATATTAAAGAAAAAGACATTCAGTACTGAAGAGAATAAGTGCAGGATTAGTAAACCACAAAGCATCAAACAGGGGTTGGACATCCAAAAATTCAATGCTCAAGAAGAGACAAATGATAGAAGGATGTTTTGGAACATAACCAGCACATCATTCTGACACAGTTCAAATGCAAAAGAACAACTTGATCAGCCATCAGATACCACTCAGTTCCTCTGAATCTTCTCAAACCCTTAAGAAAAAAAAAGAAGAGAGAAAAAGATGGCTTTTCCAAACAAGCCTATGGAGCCAAATCATGCAGGCTCTGAATAAGAGTGGAACCACATAATTTAAAAATCAATAAAATTTGTTATCAGTTCCTTCTTACTGAAATGTAGAATCTATAAATTAGTAAGTCTGCTCATCAGCAGATGAAAAGACATTAAAAAAATCAAAATCAAGAAATTGAGAGTTTGTATGACTAACTGTCACCAGACACCTTAATGCTGCATCTGCTTTACTCTACTTGAAAATCTGACTTCTCTCAGCAGAAAAAAAATTAAACATATCTGGATTGCTTCCTGTTACAACAGAAGAATACAAGAATAGCTGTGCTTGGTCAAACCAAAGGTACACAGAGCGCAAGATCCAATTTCCAGCTCTGACCAACATCGGATGCCTAAGGAAGACTAAGAACATGGCAAGTACATAGTGATATTTCCACAGAATTCTCTCTTGGCCACAAGCATTTTGTGGCTCAGGAACCAGAGGCAGTGACTCTATTTGACAGCTCTGTACAAGTTTCTTCAAGCTACTTCAGTAATCTTTAGAACTCTTTAAAATTTAATACCTACAGTGTCTTTTGGTGCTTTAATAATATTGCATAAAGAGACATTTTTCTTTTATTTTAGTTTAATCTGATATTCTGGTAGTCTTGCTTGTTTGAAAATTAGGGAATAATCAGAGGATTTCTTGTAACATATAAAATCTTGCTACAGACAGCTGAAGACTTTTATATATTAAGATGTCTTCGAAACAAAAAACTGTTCTCTCATTAAAGGTTCCTTTTCCTGATTCTGCTCATTTAATAGTCCCAAACTAATAGAGAAGAATTTCCATTTTCTGGAGTCAATATTTGTGAGTTCTTATACTACCAAAAAACCCATTTAATAGGACTTCTATCAAATACTTTGATGTCAGACTATACTTTTCTGAGAGAGGATTTTACATCTTTTGGCCAGACAAAAATCACCCGTTCTACAGACAGGTCAAGCTGGCATTCAATCCACAAATAACCCAATGCCACTAGAATGGTTCTGTGCAAGCCAGCTACTGCAGTTTAATATCTTCCTGCTGCTGCCACTGCTTCCCAGACTTCGGCCTCTACAGACCCAACATCATTGCTATCAACAGAAAGATTTATTCTCCCCTCAATTACTTTGTTTCTTAGAAGCCAAATTTTACTGTACAACACATAATAAGTAAAAAAACACCTGGAGTTTGATGATCACCTTGATCCTTGAAAGAAAAAATTCTGCCTCTCAGCAGGTATGGGAGATCTTTCAGACCAGGCTGCTTTAGGTATGCTTCATCACAGTGGCACAGCTACTGCACTGCTTTCAATTCCAGAGTGGTTTTAGGAACAGCGTTCTTTAAGTCTGAAGTCTTCAGACAGCACAGCAGATTATCTGCTGCATATGAGCAAAACATACTCCTTACTTCATGATCCAATGTTCAAGCAGACACTTATTAGTGGCTGTTGGTATTTTCACCACACCAGAAATATCAGCAATAAATAGAGGCAGATCTCAAGTTTGTAGTTGGCTTTCAGTACTTGGAATTGTCTGCTTTCAGTGAACAAGCAATTGGGAGTGTGCTTTTAGTATTGTTACTTATATATCACTCTTGGGGTTATCTCACACACACCATTAGGAAATAGCAGGGAAACTTGACCTCCAGCTACATTATGACCTAACAAAATATGGCAGTAAGACTAAAAACTTGAAACTAATCTTACGGTATTAACTCAGACGTGTCTTTCTTGGTATCTTACCTACATCTTATCTCCCCAGTATCCTAATATGTGGTGGGAAGGAACAAAATGTGTTCCTGTCTGAATGACCTGAAAGTGTCTTGAGTGAAATTCAGACTAGATCAGCTGCAGAGAAGACATGCAGGCCACCCAGACAGACCAGATGGGGCTGACCTCCTGAAGATTTTGCCTCCTTTGCAGTGCAAGGTAATAATTGGATCAGAGTGTGGCTTTAACATCTGCTGCTGGTTGATATCTCTGACTGGCCCTTCCAGATTCAATCTGAGATACATTTGGAACATTATTAATTTCCATGACCTAGTGTCAAAGTATGATAGAGAAAGTGATCTGGTTGTGTTATCTTCCAGTATTTAATATCAGTTCTGGATAGAAACAGCTGGAAACAATATTGCTTTTGCTACAATAAATTTTCAGAGGAATTTGTTGAAAATATCTCATATGTAGAAAGAGCTGATTTCAAAAACAGACTTATAAGCTGAAGGTGTAGAGGAAAAGCCACATGAGCAAACTGCTCGAGATGAGTACCTGATCCCGTTGTACAGGACATATTCAGAAGTAATTTCATACCCTAGAAACTCATATGGAAGTCTAGGTACAATTTCACCCCAAAATCTGAATCAAAATTTTCTAATTAAAATGAAGTAAGTCAGATTATCTCATACTTGCTATTTATTTATCATTAAGCTGTGGCTGGGTTCTGCAATATCTCTTCATGTGCAGCTGTCAGTGATTTCAGTAGATGCTTAGCATGCAGAAACTTAGAATGAACTCTGAGTCTGCTCTAGTATCATGCACAAATTGCACTTTTACTCTGCTGGGATTTTTCCAACTAAAATGAAAGCATTTAACTCTTAAAAATGTTTTTGGTTTAAAAAACAGAGTACCTAGGCTGTCATTAGTTACTGCAGCATGCCATGAAATAACCACAAATGAAAGTAAGAAATGAGGAATTATTAACAACTGAAAGTGAGGCTTTATTTATAATCACCTAGTCAAAAAAGTATGACAATTTTGATGGGTCAAGTTCCCCTGCTCCTTTGATGAGATGAGGCAAATGAGTATTGCATGCCTATCTAGGAAATTCCACCAGCAGTGTGTGCACTGTCAGAGAGATTACATGGTGGATGAATGCTTCCAGAACCTCTCCAAGCAGCACTTGAATGCTGGCAGGAAAAAATAAAGTCTCTCTTTGTTTTCAGCTTGGGAGGTACTAGCAAAATATTTCAACAATCTAGAGCAGCAGTTTTAGGGTACCAAAATGGGCAAAATCCAAATTTAAAATTTAGAAAATAAATTTGTTCTCTCTTTTTTATTTGCCATGAAGTAATCTATATAACTAAATGCTTTGCATATTTCTGCATGATAGAAGTGTAAAAGGAGCAGAAGATATGTGTATTGTTTCCTTCTTTCTGATTAAATACTGCATGTAACCCTATGACTAACAGCAGGAATAGTACTGTCAAGAGAAAGCTGATGAATTTTTACATGGTGAAAAAGTTTTTATATGGGTGTCTTGAAAAGTGGGTAGTGATATCTTGGTCATTCAAATTTGTATACATAAAAAACCCACACCTCAAAAAACAGGTACAGAAATTCTGTTCCCCATTACTGCCACTCAGATTTCAAGAGACTTTTGAGTGAAAGAGCAACTTCCAAGAGACTTTAGGAATTCAGCTTGCTTCCATTTTTTCATTAAATTATGAAACACTCCAAGGCCTTTCTATTCTCTGAGGCTATTTGAGGCTTAGAAAAAGGAAGGAGCTAAGATTCTGTTTCTAATTATTTCAGTAATTTTGAATGAACAATTATCAGGTGATGAGAACCTGGTAACACTTTAATACATTCCCCCATTTTTGAAGATGGAAGCAGAAAAGAACTGGCGCAGTAGCTGGAACTCAAATCTTTCTGACATCTACTTTTCTCAGTGCAAATACCTAAAACTACTTAGTGTTTATTTCCTGAAAGCGCCAAATATAATATCAGATTTTCCACACTTCTGTATTTCTCGCACAGTAACAGAAAGTCGTCTTTATTTTAATTCCTCTTTGCTTGAATGCCAGAAGAGAGTTTCTAGTTCTTCATCCTTTATTAATAATTATTGCCACTAATACAACAATCTGAGTGCTTTTAGATCACCACCAGAAGAGTTTATTACAGATATGCCCCCTTAGGAAGCATCCAAGTTGAACACAAATTTAATCATACTTGGTTATATTATGTTGAAGGTCCAAAACTTTAGTTCACACACAATTATCTTCTGGATACAGACTCAACATTTGAGCAAAGATAGCATGTACTTCTGTAGGTATATTACTGGCTCCCATGCTTGAATCTAGTATGAGGTATCAAAATATGGATTGTACTTGTCTTCAGTGTCAAAATAAAGGAGAAGCACTGTAATAAAGTTAATCAGCAAAGATTTACGTCCCTGCAAATGATAGTATCTCTGGCAGTGACAATTAACAACTTCATTAGTGCAGTCATGCAGCTATTGCCACTTCTAAGTGAAGGGGAAAGTTAGAACTGCAGTACTCCCCAGTGTGGACAATAAAGCACAGACCCTCCTCTGTTTTTATGTAAATCTGTATCTTGCTTTTGATCACCTGAGATGCAGAAAGCTGGTTTTGGTTAATAGAAATCACTGTCTTGAATGAGGGTTATGAATAGAGAATCATTTCAGCTTCGCTCCTCATCTCTAGTATTGTTCACTAAACTGTACCATCAATTTATAGATCAGAACATCCAAATTCCCAAAGCCTTTTAGTCTAAAATTGCAGCAACATCAGAGGAAGGAAGGAAGGAAGGAAGAAAGAAAGAATCATTAACTTTTTTCCTTTAAAATGAATCATGACTGGGAAAAGATGATGCTATCCCAGTCTCTGAATACACTGGTTACTTTTGCCCAGAGGCACCAGAAGTCCATCTCCATTTAAAAAGCAGCCTCGTTGCTACACACACACAAATGTATTCTCAGAATAGCAAAAAGCTGGAACAGGTGCAGTGGGCCAGGGAACTGCATGTGTACACTGGCATGTGGCAGAGAGTTGGGCCAGAGTCCAGCTCTGTGACAACAGGCACTCTCCTACAACTTGAAACTTTATCTCCAAATATTCAATTTACACATTTATCTGTTTGCAATCAAATATAATAAAAAAAAATAAAATTCCAAGTTAAACTTCTAAACGGACTCATTTCTTTAAGAAGATGCCAGAAATGTTTAATCTATCAAGGAATACAACTGACAGAATCCATACCAGCCCTAATTCCCTCGTCACTCTCATTAATAGGGTAAAACAACCATAAAAAATTAAATAGGTGAGCTGCATTACACAGTTTTTAAATGGTGAGGAAATGCAAAAGTAACATTTTAACTTAGGTTAAAAAATATTTCCCTTATTATGAAATTTGGGCTAAATATACAATGAATTCTGAATTAACACGGATTTCCTTGGACTGAGTATGAAAATTGATTTTAGAAAGTCATTCTGTAATAGTGTTTAATTTTAAAACAAATCTGGTCTATTCCAAGAGTAGTTAATCAAAAGGGATTGATTTCTAACAGCTGTTATTTTTTGCAAAGTTAATATCTAGGAATTTTGTATTGGTTTTAAAAGGCATCTGTTTCTAGAACCTGTAAAGCTTTGATAAAGCAGAGATAATTTATCTGCTTTCATTTTGTACAATAAAGCTGCTCTTAATATTCTTATCTTATAATATTGGATGTTAAATAGAGTGACTATCACACCATCAGTTTTTAAGGAAAATCATTGAAATCAGGTGGGGTTTCTGTTTCAGAATAGAGGAATTATGTGATCCACTATCCTCTTACTTGTGAGAAAGTGAAAGAAGACCAATGAAACAGAAAAGGCTGTATTATGCCACTGATTTATTAATAGATTGCCCGTAAAGAACATGAGAAATTTTGCTTTGTAAACTAACCCTAAATTTATATTTCACTGTATCTACTCAGAAAAAGTGAGTTCACACCAAATACATCTTTTAGTATTTCTTCTACTTACCATGCAACTTATTTACTCATTTATTCAGCAAAATTCCAAATTGGCACCATACACAGAGAAGGAACAATTTTAGAAAACCAAACACTTCTTGAGCCAAAGGAAAAATTGAACTGGCTTCCATAAACAAGACAGTAGCATCTTTCAAAATAAAAGGTGGAGCTAATGATTTTCATGGGGGCAAAGAGGAGGAGAAGTATTCTGAAAAAATTTGGCAAAAAGAACATCCGCTCTGACAATGAAGTCAAGAAGAGAATTGTGAAAAACTACATGCTTCAGCTGCAACCAGCTGAGCAATATATTGGGAGTGAGGCAGAATATAAAAGTAGTTCTTAAAAGTCACAGAAGTTCCACTACTTTACAACTTTCTGAGTCTTTATCCCATTCTAGGAATATATTTTATTTAATAAATTCATATTCTGTTACTAAGTACATGTACATACAAAATGGAACAGATATGCTCTTCTGTAAATAGTACCAAGAAAAGGAAAAATATGATGACAAGAGGGGAAAACCAGAAAGCAAAATGCACACTTGAGATACAGCTCAAGCAGTTGATCTCATTCTGAAAGCTCCTGCAATGAGGCCACCTGCGCTTAACTCCAAGATCTATGGCTACATCACCTCATAGCCATGGGAAACACACATTTCCTCTGTGTACCTCACTTTCCCCAGCTATGATATCGAGTTACAAGGACTCTCTCTGTCATTTCTTCAGAATTCCTGCTGCTTGCTTGCCTCTTGGTATGCAGTCAGGAAACTTTTTCTGAACCACCAAAATCAGAAATCACATACTTACATATAGGAAGCTTTATTTCCCTTTCATTATTTACACAGTTATTCCCAAAGTATCCTGAAAGCATTTATATGGAACTTAAATTGTGATACATATGAGAAATATACTAGAAGAGGCACTTAAAGTTAATTAAGCCAAGGATCTGGAAAGACAAATTTGGTTTGTATTCAGGATACAATTTCAACAGCAGAAACAATGCACACCATCTACAACTTGAAGAGCAACCCAGACTGGAAGCTTGTTTCAGTATCCAGAGCTTGAAATTGGCTACTAGGGAAATCTAAATATGCCAAAGGGACAGTACAGTGATTCTCCACCCACTCCTTCAGTGGAAACAAAAATATTTTTTGACTCATGAAAGTCCTTTCAGAATGAAACATGCTAAAGATGAGAATGGTTTTTAAAATACAGATTAAATTCTGAAATTATATAGTGTCAAAACAGGAAAAGGCAAAACAAATAATAAAATCCAGTTCACAAGATCAACCAGGAATGTAGCATCAGTTCAAATGAGAGCAAGGAATGTCACTTCATAATCTTCTGGAGATTCTCTCTTGTAAATGGGTAGCTGAAAATATAACATTTCACCAGTTTAACCAACTCCATGTTTCAAGATGCTGGAATAAAATTATTCAAGAGATTCTGTCTGCCAGCATAAGGCTGTGATACTATATATATCCTGCACTTGTTCCTGGTTTATTTAAAAATGCAAACCAAAAACTTCAGTGATGAGAGATACTGCAGCTCCCCTGCTTCAGTGTGCAGTCATTGGATATCCCTGACCTGATATTCTGACCTGGAGCACAGATTATTTACAGAAGTTCAGACACAGAGTTTCAAAAGCTTAGCTTCTCTAAAATTTTCAGTGCTTTGCTCTGATGTTTTATATAATTTATTCTCTTAGAACTGTGAGGAAAATGGCTTGTTTTATTCCACAAAATAAAACCATGGAAGTGTTAAGATACTACTCAGTTGTCTTAAGATAGAAAAGTAAGTTAATAAATTAAGAGCAGAGTTTCTTAGAGAAATAGAGAAACCCACTGCTGAGGTTCACTTGTACACACCTTCTCCATACTCTCTTACCAAGACCACAGACTTTTAGGAGAATTCCACTAACACTGACTGCAGTTATTGTTCTCCAAAAGATAATCATTCCTATCTAAAAACTGATTTTGCAAAATTTTAATGCTTCTTTTCATTTTGGGCTTTAGCTCTTTCTTACACCAGGTTAGAGGAGAAAGAAGGTCATGAACATCAACTATCATGTATAAATTTAGTCTCTAAAATAATTAATGTGTAACTCCATCATCCTGTCAAGAATGCCACTCTTTACTTGATTATACCAGTATTAAATTTGACCTCCCAGTTTAAGATATCCACAGCCTTCTTCATTGAGAAACTTAGCAGTTGGTAGAAGCAGGTGTATATCAAAGAGACAGTTTCAATAGATATTTGGAAGGCTGAATGAAACTTTTAGATAGCTCTGGTAACAGAGGATTCTTTCTCAATAGGCGTATGTTCTCCCCATGTCTCAGAGGTATTTTTAAAAGACAGCCTCTTCAGTTTATTCTGCTATCATGTGGAATTCTAGTCTGCAGATGGCATCAGAATGATACACTTTAAAGTGATAATGCAATTATAAACATGACTGAGAGGTCCACACTTCAACAAACACCTTGTCAGCAAAAGTATTGGGGGTGGCTGCTTTGCTGGACCATTCATGTGGGAATTGCAGAGATACAAAGTTTCACTTTTACATAATTGCTAAATATGCATTGGTTAGAGAAACAGTAGAGTCTCTCCTCTTTGTTGCTGGCTTAAACCAAGACAGGAAATAAAGAAAGCAAGTCCTACCACTTGAACGCTGTTTGGAAACCCATCTCAGTTCATCTGCTAACACACAGCTTTGTAATAAAATAACCACTGTCACTTTCTGATGGTCTTGCCATATATGCTGAGTATTGAATCAACTAACAAAGTGAAGAAAAACAAGAGCAAGACCTCCATCCAACTCTGTCACCTCTAGAGGCAGAACTACGTCAAATAAAAGGCAGAAGCATTTTACATCTAAACCAACACTGGGGTTGTTTTACCCAACCTCTTTGTCAAGTGATTGCTTCAGTTTGCACAACTGTCAGTTTTGCACTTTCTGTAAGTACTGAAATGCTCAGACACTTCAGGAATTGCTGACAGTTCGAAGAGTTTGCCTATGTGGATGTCAGATATCCTCTGTTATGAGGACCCAGGGTGAGTTTAATCTACGAAGAGATCAGTTGGCTGACATCATTAACACACTTCTACAAACAGTGGATAAAACAGTTTTAAATTACCAGAAGTTGCATCATTATGGATTATTATTTTAGCATTGTTAGCCTTCTATAATATGATGTTGCTCCCACTGGAATACTGATTAAAATAGGAACCAGATGTGCTTTTCATTACCAGATTGAAAAAGATAAACAACCAGAAAATCAATTCAAATAAAAAAGGATGCCCTGGGGGTGTTTCTTGAAACCGAGGAGGGAGAGTGTATGTATCTTTTAGAAGGGTGGGGTAGGAACTGAAAAACAGTCAAAGCCAGAAATCTACTCTTTCACAAAAAAATCCCTAAGAACCATGAAGCAATCTAGCTCTTTAGACACCTATTTTGATTATACTCCAATGCACCATTATCTTAAAACTGGGTGTACCAGCCAACACTAAAACAAAGAAAAAAACCTCTATTTTCAGTTTCGCTCATAAATCCACAAGAAATAAAGCTCACAGGAAAAAAGACTAATTTACATTTAGACCTCAGCATTTTACAGGAATACCACTTTGGTTTACTGGACTGTAAGATAATTTTTTTGGAACCTACATATAAACCTTCAACTCCAGAGAGGCACAAAATGGAAATCTTTGTGCCAATCCTGATGGGAGCTCTTTTTTTGCTAAATGCAGGCCAGTATCTGCAATCTTGAAGATTAAGTGTGACTCAATGGCACTGTTTTGCAGAGCAGACCATCTGTTTCTTTACACGGAAGAGAAAAGAACAAAATTTCAAGTCCCACAGGAACAGGGATCACAAACCACAAAGGAAAATGCATGACCACTCCTCAACATCACAGCTTCTACTGCAGATAGTGTGGCCCTAATGAAGTCATATTTTTTCCCTTGCACCTTTTGATCTAGGCCAGGAACCAGAGACCAGTGAAGAGGGTGGCAGTCTTCTTTGGCAAGCATGGAGAGGAAGGTATTTCTTCATTGGGTAGATAAAATAATAATTTCAAAAATAGATTAAAAAAAAAATTCTCTCTCACATATCTACCCTATTTTCAAAAGAAAAGGAAGAAGAGAGACTAGGTTAGCCCTGTTCAGCACCAACTCTAATGAGCACTGTCCCAGTTGTGCCAGGTCATTTTGCTGCAGCTAAGTGTCACTTACAATGGGAAAAGCACAAGCCACACAATCAGGCCTGCAAAACTTGAAATAGCACACCATATAAAGGCAGAAGGAGTAACTTAGAAATATCTCTTTTAGCTATCACCATCTTATTTTCTGGGTGAACAAAGCTTCATCACCATGTGGTAATCATTCCATCATTCCATCCCTAGAAGTCCTTCACCGCAGGTTACTACAGCCAAAACACAAACTTTGAAATGAAAGATTTCAAAATTCAAAAGCACTACAGTCTAATACATATCTGTTTTGCCAAATGATGTTATTTCTCTTAGATATATTTTGAAAAAGCATCAGACAGAAGAAGTAAGGATTTGTATGAGAAATTCCTTGATCTCTTCCTGTATCTTCTTAAAGGGACTTCCAATGTTTCCCTATTTCCTAACTCCCATTTCTTCTGACATATTGTATACATTAGGACCTCTTTACTTTCCTCTATTCTGTCTTGTATCTCTCTCCCTCTTCCTGAAAGTTCACCAGGTTTTGTCCATTATCTCTTCTCTTCCACAATTTATAATTCTCCTAATTTGCTGCTTGCCATAGCTGGTTCTCCATTCTCTTCCACATGCCAGCACCTGCCTGTAAAGTAACAGCCCCTTGGGAAACCCATCACTGCTTTAGGAGTTCACAGTTTGTGTACTCAGACAACAACCTTCCTGAGAAGCAGCACTAGTGGGTGTTGAAATACCAGTATTGGAAAAAGTTCCCTTTTTTGAGACATCCCCTGCTACATTTGAGATGCTGGTGCCAACTGATTGCCAAATCAGCCATTTCAACTATCAATTACTCCAATATCAGAAGAAAATTAATATCATAAAGTCAAACACTGAATTTTGGAAACACCAGAATTAACATTTTTCATGAAGCCTTACTTCAACTCATGTGTGTACAGAGCTGATCTTTCTTTGCATTACACATTTTTTTCCACATCTGTATAACATGAGACTCCTATAAAAGACACCTTCTTTTTGCTTTGGAAGCAATGGCTATCAAAATCGTGTTGGTATTGGGGATTATTGATAGAACTTCACAATCCTCACAGAAGAGTCAGAATTGGAACAAGCCCCTAAACTTCAGGACACTTTGAGAAAGCTGTCTTTTCCTCCACAGGTTTCTCATCAAGAAAAGATATAAAAAGTGTTAAGTCACCATTAGGAATAATGAGGAAGGGCACAGCATACTTACTTGAGGGAAAAAACCTAATCCCTAATTTAAGATTATAGAACACATGTTCAATTTGATAAACCATTCACCAGAAACTTTTTAGAGACCAATAATTCATACCAGGCACTGCCAGCTTATTGTTCATGTCTAACAATGCTATGAAACAAACAAACAAACAATGGCATGATCTTCAGAAAGGAATTTTATTGAAATGTGGTTAACTAGCAAAAAACTCCCTGTCAAAATTCTTTAAAAAATAGCTTTTCAGTAACTTCCCTTTAATATTTATATCTTCTTATTCCGGGGCTTTCAGTCAACTGGATTAAAAAACCCACAAAAAACTTGTTCAGTTGATTGCAGTGTCAAGGGACTACCATACTTTGTACCTCAGCATGGTGGAGTTTAGCACAGTGACTGCAGCACTGGAGCCAATACACATACTCAGTGTGAAAAAAGTTTACACAAAGTCATGTCAATAAAAGTTTTCTACTCCAGAAAAGGGGCTCTGTTGCAATAACCCACTGTCAATCAGGGCAGAGATAACAGAGGTGCAAGAGGTACACAAACTAGACAAATGCTGCACTCAACCCAATATCATAAAAGGCTGATAAAGGGAATTTACCACTACACTAGACAAATTCCTATCAGAGAATCATGTTTTCCCTCCTCTTTTATAGGGGAGGAAGGAATACACAGATTCTTTAGTCCCAGCTCTTTACCCCTCTCTTTCTCTCTATCACCTCCCAAATGTTCCACATTCCAGTTTCACAGAACAGTAATATTTAGGTTTGTGGAGAAAACTTTAGTTGCAGTGGACAGTCTTTGTCAAAGGTGTGAAAAACTAGCAACTGGCATTACTGTTTAAAGGGTAGAAATTATTTTAGTAATGTGATAGTTATGACAAGAAAAGTAAGGCAGGGATAGGGAGGCAGATCAGAACATCAAGTCTGATAACAATCTGTTTCAACGCCTGACCCTCATCAGTCGCTGACAAAATTCAATCCTTGCTGATGCCACAAGCCAGGCAAATAACCATCTACCAGAGCAACAGCTGCACTGGCAGGCATTTCAACTCCTGGAAGCACAGCAATTCCCAGAAAGAAGGGATTACTCCTGCAATCTACAGAACTATACGTACAGAGGAGAAGGATAGTTCATATTGCAAATAAACATCTGGTTTATTTGGCACTATCTGGTAAGCCTCAGTCTAGGAATCTTTAAATTACAGCCAGTTTGAAATCAATAGCGTCCCTTCTTCCCTTCTTGCCTAACTCTCTTGAGGGAGCTCTGAAAGAAAATGCAGTTTTGTCATAGCTTAAATTTGTCCTTTGAATGCAAAGGTATTTTGACACTTTCTTTTCTTCCTTTTATAATTAGAAAAACTGGCTCACTAGTCCATGCTCATACCAGATGCCTCAGGAATGATTCTAACATGCTTGTTCTAACCCTGCACTTGATATGCTGAACTGCACTCAGATCCTAGCACTTCACATCCTTCTTTCACACCCTTACCAGATTATGAAATTACTATTCTGGCCTGAATTTACATAGGATTTAGTAGGATATCATGGACCTCATTATCAGTAAGTGAGGGAATGGAAAAAGTGAGGAAGTGTGGTGGAGTTCACTCTGTAAGCCAGTTACTAAGACAGATTCCCTAGGAACGACATCCTTTTATTAGATTCCCTCAGTTTAGCAAATGCTTATCTACCATTCAAATGGCAAACAGCTGTAAAACCTTACATTTTTGGGACTAAGTGGTGTCCCTGTCTCTGACAGATGGGTAATAAATAAAGCAATCATTACAGAGAACTGCTCTTACTCCGAGTCAACTGGTGAGTTTTGAACTTTACAAGGACCACAGCTTTACAGGGGAATAGGGCAGTTTCCCTGTATGTTACTTTGCTTTTAGAACACATGTAATGATAGCTCATGTAATTACCTGAAAGTTAGGAAAGTCTTATTCCAGCTGTTTCCCAAAATGAAATAATAAATATACGGTGGGAATCCAGTAGCATTTCTGCCATACACAGTCCCACCTTTTGTTGTTTTGTATTTGTTGCATTGATTGTACCAACCTGCTTTATTGCCTTTGTACCAAGAAAGCCACTGAAAAAATGTCCAGTTAAATCTCAAACCTTAAGACATTCATAAATAGTAGAGAAACATAAAGAAGGAATTTACATTAAACTTTGGGTGAAATCTTGGACTCACTGAATAATACAGAGATGACAAGAAATTACTTTGATAAACACTGGTTTGGTTGAGCATGTGAGTATATACTATGCTACAGACTAAGTTTTATTATTGTTCTTCTCTTCATGATTTTGCCCGCTGACTGAATGCATGAGATGGATAGCTAGAATTTGTGCCTTTTGAGTATTTTATTTTACAGCATTAATAATGTTACAGTGTATGGTGTGTATACGTGTAAGCCCAGGTTTTTAGAAATCAATCACAGGAGCATTTTGACACCTACAGTTTGCAGCAGGGGCAGTAGATATTGGATGTATCACACCTATTTAATTGAAGACAGCTGTAGAAGGTGACTCTAAGCACACAGATTCCACAAATCCAGAGGTCTTAAAGCTGGTTCTCATCCAATCATCTGTGTATATAAAAAATGATACAAGTTTTTTATTTTGTAAAAAGAATTTATTTAAAGTCCAGCAGAGGAAATCACTGCCTGGTTAAGTATTTTGGTAAAAAAAAAATTTGACTACAAATGTATATATCACTTCAGAAAGAGAAGAGAGACCTCTGAATATAAATAAATGAGATGAACCAAATGGGTCTCCTCAGTATTTTCACATACCAGTTCTCTATTTTTTAAATCACCACCAAAAATGTATTGTTACAATTCTGCATCAACATCTGAGGTTATAATAAACATAGCCTGAGCGTCCTGATGTCATCACAAGTAGAATCCCCTGAAGCTGAGGGTTGTTAAGCTATGAATAACAAGATCTAGCATAACCATTCCATTCTGAAAGGAAGGATTCCTCCAGCTGCCATTGCATTCTGTTTTTATTCTATCTCCTTCAAAAATCTGTATCATGATACTACATTTTCCAAGTGAAAAAAGCCTGGATGGATTTACCTTTAAGTTTACTATTGACTGAGCTAAGGTACTCCTAGCCCTTGTTTTCCCTAAAATAAGCTATATAAAACACATTTGCTGCAAATAATTAAAAGAAAAGAAACTAATTATGTAGTAGTCAAACTATTTGATAGTTTGAAGGGTTCTTTTTTTCCAAGTATCTACTGCATCCCATTCAATTTTTCCTGTAGATTTAAATCAGCTCAATATGATCTGGATGAATAGGAGGAAACAAAAAAAAGAGTGATGTTGAAGAGATCTGTTTTGAAAATTGCAAGGAAAAAAATGCTGTTGTCTTTTCAATATGATTTTAATAATCCATACCAGTTACCAAAACCAAAAATACATTCTTAGAGTCAGGGAGACAAAAGATTCATAGTTACAGTTTTTAATCTGATTCTTACAACCTGAAAAGATAAATCCAAACTGAAGTACATATTCCTTGTCTCTCTTGCTTTTACTCCTGCATTATATGAGTTTATTTTCCATGCATGTTGCAGTGTTTCTCAGATACTGCAATGTTGACCAAAGATTTTCTCAAACAGTAGCACTTTTCTTGTATCTTTTGCATGTAATAACAGTAATAACAGATCTGATCCTGATTTCTGAGATTTGGAAACTGTGGATAAGGATTTAACTACAAGAATATTTAACACTTTCACATTTATGGTATTTTTTCCCCTGGGACCTTCCAATTCCATTTTAGCTATTGCTGCAGGGCATTAAAACCCAAGATCTTTGGTTTAAAGTCTGATACTGAGATTTTTACCTTCCTACTGTCTCAAAATCTGGAAGTTCTGAAAGGTATTCTAAAGCAAATTTGAAATGGATCAAGGAACAAGGAGGAAAGGAATGATGAGTTTCTTAGCAGGGATGTGTTGCCCCAAAGGGAAACTAGACAAAATGGAGGTTTTTTAAAAGTCACATTCATGACCCAATGCCACAGCTGGGCAGTAGATTTGCAGCAGGCCAGCCTGGAGATGAGGAAAGCATTGGTCTTTATGGTCATGTTTTCATCTGAAAGGACAAAAAGCAATTTCCTATGTAAAATAAAAGGGAATAAACTTAAGCTCTATTTTAACTGGAGACCTATGCACAATCTTTACAATCAGAAGCAAAGTGCTTGCAATTCATTTCCACTTTCCTTTTCAGCATGTGCACTGTAACAGTGCTGTGGAAAACTTACCAACAGGAAGGAGGCATCAGTGCATGCTTTAAGTATTAAAGGATGGCTTACAGCATGTGCATTTTGTACATTTCCATGTTTCCTGTGGTCCTGGAACCTGAACACATCACCAAAGAAACAGAAAATCATAAACATTTCAGGTGGAAAAATTCCATATATTATTAAAGATTTGCTTGGGATTGTAATGCAAAGACCTGGGCATTCACCTCGTTAAATAGATAGAGTACCAAGTTTCAGTCTAGCTAAATCTTCTCTAAACCTAAACCAGCTTAATTTGAGAGAGATATTAGTTATGCTTGATTTATCAGATGCATGTAGGGCCATCCAGAGGCTTAGAGATACGTGCAGAGAAGCCTGATGTACACATGCACAACAAGATGGCATACCTCTATTAAAAATTACAGTCGGACTTGTGTAGCAAAACATAAAAATGTGTGATTCAGGAAAACTGCAGCTAAAGCATGGTGGAAAGATATTATTCTGTAATTATAAAATACAAGGATATGAATGCTAACAATAATTAAAGAGTAACTGCATTGTTCACCACATAAAATTAGAGCTAGTGCCTTATCTAAGCCACTTTTCATTTATTCTTAACTACAGAATTTGACAGAGATCAGAAGTGAGGCACCACTTAAGAAAACACACTTACAGCAAGTGATTTATTTTTTCAGAGCCAAGAGAAATACATGGCTATGCCTGGACCACGAATAGCTCCAGCTTTCTGGAACTGAAACCTCAGGTATGTATTTTTTCTCCTGGTACTAACTGTCAGAAACAATAAGTTAGCAAGGAAAAAGAAAAATTAAAACCAGGATGAATCTGAAAGTGCAGACTGTTATTGGACATAAAAGACCCAGAATATTTACAAAAACATTTCTACTTGCATCCTATTTTGCTGAGTAAAACACAATTACCTTTTATCCTTGATTTCTTTCTTTATAATACACAAGAGATAAGCCTTTTGAATACCACAAATTTTTTTCATTGCTATCATTCTGAATTCAGACTGTGGAATGGATCAGAGAACATGCTGCTATTAATCCAGCAAATGTACTGCAAAAGCCACAAGTGGGATAAGTGACTTCAGTCCCCACTTCTTGTCAGAATGGTGGCCATGGGTTGACAAGACAGAGGTCAAAATGGAGACAGCTGTGATCACAGTTTACAAGAGTTAATTAATGAAAACCACTTCTTTGTGTATCAGCTGCAGGTATGCAGCCTTTGAAAGCTCTCAGCGGCACATTTTTCATATCAGAAAGGTGCATATATGAGTCTGTTGCTAAAGTAGGAAAATTAGGCTGAGCTACAGAACACAGAAAACAGCCCAATATGCTGAAATAGAGATAACAAGACAAATCTATCAACTTTGGACCATGTGTGAAAATGGTTAAAAAAGAATGCAAAGCGAGTGACAAATGGGATTGATCTATGTGAGTGCTGACAAGGAGACTGTTGATGTTAAGGAAGGAAATTACTCATTCTTTGTGTTTATAGGAATGGCTGAGTACTACAAGTTTGCCTGGTGCACCTTTGTGCTAATTTTGGATCAGTCCAGTGAAACACCCTGTTAACTCATGTCCCCCTCACCACAAGGTGGCACATACGTATTCCCTGAGATTTTTAACTGCCTCTACATTTAAATTAATTTTTAATAAGTAACTGCTATCTCATTATAGAGGGAGAAAGGGAGTGGAGATGGGATAAAAGCATGGAATGATAAACTGCATTATATTATCAAGCATAAACAATTAAACATAAGTAAATTATTCTTAACAACTGGATTAATTCCAAACTTTCCTTATTGATATTTCTTACTAAAGAGACTGAGGTGCACTTACATCAACAGCGGGGAAGTTAAACAGGATAAGGAGCTACTGAAAACTTTGCTTCCGTGTGTTTTACAAATACAATCATCAGAAACTCAACAGATTTTCAGGGTGAAATGGAACATAAGCAGGCTGGTGCCAGAGAGGGAAATAGGTACACAAAAGCAGCAAACCAGGTGTATGCATCCATTATTTCGATTCTCTAGATTTTAAGCCTGTTGCTTGGTGTGCAGTTTTAGGGGTTTTCTTACACTGCTCCCAGTTTTCATCCTCTGTGAGTTCCCAGAACTAACTACATACACTAAGAAAGCTGTTCCCTAGTAGCAAATTTTCCTTCAAGCTGATAACGGTTGTGTTTGAATGTCAGACTTTGAAACATCCAAATATACGTTCCCATTTTCACCTGGTGGCTGATCAAATAAAACCTCAGTGCCGTGGTCCCCCTTCTCAAATCCACGATATAAAAATATACCTCATGATCTCGAATGGCTACAGCACACTCTTCTCCACAGTACCTAACAGACCCACGTTCCATATATCCTTCAGAAAGGCACTAAGCAGACTATGAATCCACCAAACTGCAGAAGAGATTTGAAAGCACACTGAGATAAGCATGTGAGTACAAAAGAGAAGAGGAGGATTTTTTTAAGGACAGAAAAATACTGACCTAAACCAGACCACAGAAAGACTAATTAGCATGTGAAGCAATTCTATCCACGCAGCACAAAATATACGTTTTTAGAAAGAAGATTCTTGGAGATTTAAAGCATAAACTATGTACATAGCTCCCTCTGATGACCATTGGACACGATACAATGCAAGTCTCCTTTTACTTTTGTTCGTGCATTCAACTGACAGCTGACTGGTTAAATTCTAATTGCTTCCAAGTGAGGTCAGCAAAGGTATTTATCGAAAAGGACTGAACAACAGGCTCAACACACACATGCACGCGCACGCATAAGCACATACACACCATCTCTCCAGCGTGTTGATTTATGGAAACAATTATAATTCTGGTGGAGTCTTTCTGAGCTGAGAAAGTTTGTAGCTACAGTAGAGTGTCTCATGTTGCAAAAAGGAGACAACAGAAATGGAGTACTTGGGTATCCAGCTCTTATCAACAGGAACAAGTAAGTTATCTGTCCTTTAAAAGATCATTCAACAGTTTCTACTAGCTAATAACTTATCTTTATTTCTATATGCTAGATGCTAAAAAAGAATTAAGAAATATTTATAGAAATATATTGCTACTAATAATCTGAAAAGGGTAGGAATAAAAACACAGGGATAAAGCCATGAGGTCTGTTTTGAAACCTAAAGTAGAGAAAAGTTACATGATAGATTGTGCTAATAGTAAATGTATAAGCATGAAGTAATCAGGAGAATTTTATCATGCATGAGAGTTGAAATGAATCAATAGGAAATTTTTGGAAGGACTTAAAACTGAAGAGAGAACTGTGTTTACAATCAGTGTAAATGTCTGGTTATGTAAAAAGTTATATGAGCTATATCTATCGTATATGCATTAGCATATTTTTAAAAATGAGCTCAGCATGTCATGTATTTCTGTGTAGTACTTTTCATTAGCATAATGTATCCTTGCATGTTTGTAACAATTAAGCATAACGACTTACACATGCACCTTTTCTCACAGATCTTTTACTTTCAGTGCAAGCAGCAAATTCAAGTAGTAAAGAAGGTCACAACAACAAAGGTTTTTATAACTTGTGTCTTTAAAGGATATTCTGACTGAAGAGATATTTAAGAAGCTCTTCTATTTCGCCATTAACTATTAAGGAATAACGATCAGAATTCTAGAAGAGAGAGAAATCTCATTTAAATGAATCTGTAACTCATAAAGACAGAAGGCAGGTCGGTGACCTAAGAGCAACAGTCTACTTGAGATTTAATTTTCATTATGTTGTTCATGAACACCCAGAACACTGCACTATAATGCACAAATGGATACTGACATGGATCCTGCCAATTTTGCTCTACAGATCATACTTTTACATTATCTTTCTAATGGGCACTATATCTTTAGCTTGCAATGACATGACTCCAGAGCAAATGGCTACAAATGTGAACTGTTCCAGCCCTGAGCGACATACCAGAAGCTATGATTATATGGAAGGGGGGGATGTAAGAGTGAGAAGACTTTTCTGTCGAACTCAGTGGTATATGAGGATTGATAAGCGAGGGAAAGTGAAAGGGACAAGAGAAGCAAACAACAACTACAGTAAGTAATATTTTTGCTTTTCCTAAGTTTTTTGAAATTTACACATCATTGTTTTCTATTTCTTGATTTACCCTAATCCCAAAAGAGTTTTGTATCGTGTACTGACCACTGTGTAAAACAAGTTTTCCAATTAATCATACAGCAGGACATTTGCTATTGATTTTGAAATGCGTCATTTTAAATACTACATTGTAGATCTGTTAATGTATTAGTTACAGCTGGGAACTATTAGCAAACAGAGAGCCTATTTTAACAAGTGAACTAAGGTTGTATGTACAAAAATGTATTACCACCAATCTCCTCATAAAATACTCCTGAAACATTAAACCACATTTATATAGTGCATGAACTATCTAAAAGTTTGATGTGTTTGAGTTAACAATTAAAATATAGCAATACTAGAAAGTTCAATGGAAAGAATTATGTAAACTCTTGCAAAATCTTTCAGATAGTTTGCCAAGCCAGGAACAAAATCTATTATAGTTTCTGCAGTTCATTATTACAATGATCATGATGCTGAAAAAAATATTCTCCCTCCTTTCTTCCAAAACCATGACTCATCTAGAGAGAATAGACATACAATATTTTATGAAGCTGTACCAAATACAAAGTCTGAGCTGGAAAAAGAATTGTTGTATTAATATGTATTTTTCACACAAATACCTATATAATCATTTACATTTGAAGACATCAATTTTTATAGGCACTATTTTTGCCACTTTGTCTTTTTTGTTGTTACAAATGTATTGTCTATTTAGAGAAATACGACATCTGCTTGAAAAGATATTACTTTATTAAGATGCAACAGGAAAATACATAGGATTATACTGCATATTTCAAAACAAAATTATAACAAAAAGGGGGCAGGGACATGCTGGTTTAGTGTTTAGAGACAAATAAAAGGACAAATATATTTCCAAGAATGCTGTTTAAAAAAGTTTTAATTTGTTTTATATAACAGTGTGCTTTTTATAACAGCAGCAGCAAAAGAAATCCATAAATCAAACTTCAAGAACTGTTAGTGTGTTTCAGCCTACAGCTGAAGCTGAGTGCTTGTTTTCTATCAGAGCAGCACTTTCGCGTGCTACACGACTGGCTAGTGGGCTTCATAATTTATTTCTTTACCTCTTGACTACATTAAGTGCTTGGCAACTTGTGTGGCTAAAACTGCATTGACTAACGTTACTGTTTCTTTTAAATTTTGTTTCCATATGTCTCCTTTCTTCCTACACTATTACATACTGAATAACCATATTCCTCTGAAAGACAACACATGGCCAGCAGCCAACTAAATTATTTGGTCCATATTCAAGAAGACTCCCTTGGAGTTTCAGGAGGGCACTGCTACAATAGAGACCCATACAGCTAGTTTTGAACTGAAATGCTGTTCCCATAAAAATCACTGGAAAAAAGTTACTGACTGTTGAAATTGATTTTTCTGAATTAATGCAGATAAGTGAATACTCACAGTACCCAATTTTTTTTTGTTATTATTTACAAACACATTATGACAGCATTTAGAGCTGAGAAATTAATTATACAGAATTGCTTTTTTAGTTCCATGATGCTTAAGTAAAATTTCATTAGCAATTTAGCATTATTTCAAATTCATTAAGAGGTTCTCAGTTCTTTGAAGGATGCCATTCTGCTTAAGCACAATAATGACACCTTTAAACACTCTGTAGTCAGCCCATTAGAGAACACCACATCTTCTTGTGCCAATGATGCAGTCTCTTCAGTTTTCTGAACATTTCATGATAATTTAGTGATGATAACTCACTATTACAGATTATGGAAAGGCAAACTCAAGTCACTAAACCCTTACGTTTATACTGCAGTGGAAAAAATATAACAAAACAATCATTTTTCTGGTAAATTCAAAGAGTATGAGGATAAAAACCAAACAAAATTGTAATGGTTATCTGGTAACTGATGTGCACTGCGATGAACTATCTTCAAATTGGCTGACATACGTAGAAGTTCCCACCATCTTAAGTCTAATATTCTAATTTATCTATTGTATCTTAAATAGTAACACTCAAATGCTTTTGTTGGACAAGTAGAATAAGCAAATATAGACAAAGAGGACTAGAAAAATGTGAACACTGATAATCTGGATTTTCTGAGAAAGTAAAGAAATTAGTATTGTAGAATTATTATAGGAATACTTTTTGTCATACCCTTTGTTCAACAAAAGATGTAAACAGCCTTTCTGAAAATATGCTTATAGCTCTCTACTAAAATCAATAACCACAAAGAAAATAATATGAGGGGGCAAAAAGCAAAGCAAACAAACAAAAAAACCAGAAAAAATAATGCTCACCTGGACTAGTACACCTTACCTAAGGAAAAAATTTACCATTAAAAGTTCAAACAGGCTATTTTTATCCAAGTTCTCTGAAAAGCATAATTTTAAAACCATATAGAAGAAAAGGATGTGTGTGTTCCAACATTCTTGTTCCATGATTTCCGGTTCTGAAAGTTAGTAAAAGGTAAATCAAACCTATTTCTTAGGATGGAATGCCAGAACTTCTACAGTCAAACAAATCAATGGACATTAAAAGTGCTGCTTGTCTCATTTTATCCTAATTTTCCACTTAATAAAGAAAAGGAATTCTTTTCCATTTTGAATTTACCAACTTGTGCTACTAAAATAAAATAAGAAAAAATC
Organism: Parus major; assembly: GCF_001522545.3. Taxonomy (NCBI): domain Eukaryota; kingdom Metazoa; phylum Chordata; class Aves; order Passeriformes; family Paridae; genus Parus; species Parus major. The sequence goes on from NC_031779.1 coordinate 9,946,252, forward strand.
ATATTTTTACCTGTCATAACTTAGCTTCATAAAGGAAGCTGCCCTGACAGTTTTGTAGATCAAATGAACTACTGTTTTTCAGCCCATGAGGTGTGAAGCATGAATATTGTGAAGAACAAACTTCACATTGAGAAAAGTCTGTAGAAGGATAACTTAATCACAACTTTGGCAAATGCCAAAATTCAGAGGTTCTCTTATCAGTTGGGACTGTAACAGTAAGAATGTCAAGATGGTGAGGAATTAGGGTCATGGTATTTCAAACTTCTCTAGTTACAGAATAAAAAAATATGTACACACATATACTATGAAAGTAACAGCACAAATAGTGAAAGTGTTAATATTTCTAAGGTTTTTAACAGCCACTGTATTAAATGAGTACAGATTCAAATTTCATGACATAACTGAATGCTGAACCAAATCCTCACTCATAAATTTTAAATAATCTGTATTTATCATTCAATTACTTAAAAAAACCATTAGAATCTAATTGCTTAATTAAAGAAATACGTGTCTGGTGTCTCAGTGCAAGCAAATTGCCAAATCCTGTTTACAACAGTGCTGACCCTGTTAGGTACCAAAGAACATGGTTCTGTGCACATTTCAGAAAGCAGTAGAGCCTTCTGGTGGACATAAAGGTGATAACTCAAGAGTGAACTAATCAAATCAGAGGACAGTGATCTCCACTAAGCAGGGGAAATCACTTTGCACCTGACAGCTTTGCTTTCAATCTGAAAACGAAATGGCAGAATAAGAACTGAGAGTCACCCACAGAAAAACTAAAGCAAGAATTAGGCAGCAGCCAAGAGGTTAGGTCACCCAGAAAAAACTGTCATTGCTCATAAAAAAAATTTCTCTTTGACAAAAACTTACTATAACTTGCCGAAGCCCAAATCATTTTAACAAAAAATAAATTCTGCATCTTGTAAAAGAAAATAATCTAAGTGGGCACACAAAACACACAGTTTGAATTCATGACTGTAAAACATGAGATAGACTGAACAGATTTTGGAGATAAGGTGATTTGCTAACTCTTAATCTTTGATAGAAAAATAAATCACTCCTTATCACTGTTTACTCCTTCCTTCATTTCAGTTTGTGCTTCAAAATTTTGCCAGATTTACTTAATTTTGTTCAGAAAAATGGCAGCAAAAATCAGAGTTTGTTTTGACTCCATTCAAGAGGTTTTTTAACTAAGACTAGATGATGCTTTAGGACTTTCCATGCTCTGTTGCCTTTGGAATCTCATTTTAAAGACTTCAAAGGGTCACTTAGTTACTAGAAAAGCCTTCCCGGAACCTGAATCCTAAGATGTCTGATCCTATCATATTCCATGTGTGCTCTAAACCCAGAAAGTGCCTATTTCCTCCTTTTTTTTTCAGTGGGTAAAGCTAACAAAAAATATGTAAAGATAGTAATCTAGTGAGATCTTGATACAAAATGGCTGAAATCTTGATTACAATTTTATCTTGGAGAACTACTTCTATTTTGACTAAAATCCAGCAAGTCAAATTTTTCAGCAATATTATATGAACTTCAACTCAGTTGTGCTCAAATGTAAACCCTAACTGCTGACAAAATACACTTTATACACATCTTAATGGTTAAATATTCCAACTTGCTTAGAAATCAGAATTACTTCCACTACCATTTTATATATGCTTCTTAGCATAAAACAAATGTATGTATGCTGTGTTACTGTATTAATTTTATTTCTGTTGCTTAAATACATATTATATAGAGAGCCAAGTAGAAAATCAGGTATTTCAAGGCAGGTATTGATGGACTAGATTCAGTTAAGGGTTATATGTGCTCCAGACAAACAGAAAGTCTGTCTCTGCAACTGCATTCTTGGTTTTTCAAGAGGTTGTTGGTTCAACCAACACTTTGGTGCCAGGAGAAGACAAACCTTCACTAACATGAATGGGGTTTTGCTTCACATTTGTGCTCTGGTAATCTTTTCAATTATAACAAAAATATTTAATTCAAATGGAAATATATCCATATTCTCTTAAAACCTGGATGACTTTCTCTCCCACAGTAATTAATGAAAACCAATACACCAGATTCCCCTGCTGCCTCTCCAGCTCTGTCTGGCACTGGGGTACCCTCAAGTGTCAGCCAACAGAAAGATCTATGCCTATCCCTCAGCCTACACAGTATCACAAATCCTAGGTTTTCACATTCAACTGCTGATGAGTATGGGTTTTAGCAAAGATGCAGATAACAGAAACAGCTGCGTTATACTTGTCTTAAAGCTTCTATTGACTTTTTGGGTGAGTGTAGTCTTTGGGGAGGTGAGAAGAAAGCAGGGTGTGAAGCCTTGAATGATTCCAGCAAGATTCTGCAGTCTCGTGTATCAACATCCAGATCACTGCTCAACTGGCATAGCAATGCAGGGGTGCCACAAACACAATTAAAACCGTTAACAACTTCTGAATTTACCTCCTGGATATTCACCATCTTGTCTATTCTTAGATAAGCTGAAAAATATGTGTAAAGCCAGACAGTAGCAGTTTACAATCACTTTCTTCTCACTCTCATGAACAAAAATGATTGCATAAGCTCTGTGGGGGAGAAGTCAAATCTCTGGGCTCAGCTCCACAAGTTAACATACACCAACAGGGCCATGCCTACCTGGGGGAGCTTCAAAACTGAGCTAACATCAGTTTAAATCAGTGCAGTGAAATTAGAGCAGTGGAAAAAATCTGAATCTATCCACATTGTCCTTTCTGATTCCTTTGACCTTGATACACCCTCCTAGTTCAGCTGTGACTCGTCCATTTTTCTGTCTCTCTCAATACTGAAATTTATCAGAAATGAGAAATAGTGAATTTTTATAGAATGATCCATCAAATTTAGCAACCAACTGCAGAAGCAATTACAGGATACATATAAAGATAAATTGTAGCTCCTTTTCCCCTACAGCTTTCCCTACCACATTGTTTACTATTTCTGAATCTTCAAAAAATTCAGTGTTGTATCATTAAATATATTATTGCTCCATCCTGAAGAAAATGTGCTGAAGTGGCCCTGACCTGAGACTCAAGAGACTTGAGGCCAATCCAAACTTGTAAGCAATTTGCTTACAGACTTTGGGAAAATTCTTCAAACTCTCTATGAAACACAATTATTCACCTCTCTGGAAAGAGCTTTAAAAAGTATTAGCAAAAAAACTTCCAAATCACAAAATAATTGTGTGTTAATATTATAAATATTAAATAATTTGATAATAGAACATTAATTGACTAATAGAAAATGAACTAGAAGTCCTGAAGTCAGTAGCTGGACAGAAAAACACAGAGCTCAGATGAATCTTAAGGAAGAAATTTCCATACTGGCAAATAGATTTTGGTATAAAATTTAATTCCTTATACAGTCAGTCTTGCAAAACAAAGCCTAAATACAGATACTCCCCTACACAGTTCCCAACTTTCTATATTGTTTGAATATCTGAAACTGATTGTTTCAGATTTCTAGGATCCTGGAGTACAGAACTGAGTTGGCTTTCCTCTCCATCTTCCTTAGAGCTTAGGAAGACCAAGACATCCTAAACCATATAATTACACTGTTCCACACACAGGATCTATCAACTACCAGTATATTTTGGAACACATTTCTCATCAAAACAGAGTAAGTTTAGGCAAATGTAGGCTGTTACTCTTCATGGGTGGCACACTGCTTTCGTTGCATAATTGACTGTCTATGACTATATTTGGCAACTCTATTTCAATTGTCTTGTTTGACCTTTGACATTATTTTTAATTCTGGATATGAAAGAAAGATCAAGTTAGCCTTCTGGTGTACGCAATTTAAAAACATTATTAATAAAAAGTTAATAGTGAAAATTTTTATGGCAGTAACATAATAGAGGTTAACAATCATAGCACTGAATTGTCACACTTTAAAACTTTCATAACACATGACATCATTTATTCAAATGGAAAAAATTCTTTGTAACAATTGGCGTTGAAAAGTTAGAAGTGGATATTCAAGATGTGGCCCACAACTTCATGAAAACACACCAAAGAAGCAATAAAAATACCAATGCAATCAATAGGCTCTTTTGACTATTATTTAGCTTTTAAAACAAAGACAAAGCAGGATGAAGTTATTAAAGGGTCTAGATACTCTGTTCAAAACACTGAAATCTTCCTTCTGTGTCGTTTCTCAAAATTAAGCTTGGTCAGAATACAGATAGATCAACTCAAAACTATAAATGAAAACAGCAAACATGACCATTTCATGGCATTAATAACCACAGTGACTTCAACAGTGATAAACACACACCACTCATCTCCATCTCTTCAATAATGACACTTTTTCAATACTCCCATAACTTGGGGGATTTGTGTTTGTTTTTTTCAAGGTGTTTCCTAGCATTAGTACTTCCATTTTTGGTAAGCTGGCTTGCTTCCTTTTAAACGTGTCAACAGACACTGGGAGGTGCTATAGACTATAAAAAGAAGGTGATCAGACTTGTCCTTGGCTATTTTGATACCTTGAAATTTCAGTATTTGTCTAACTAGAAGGTAATGCATTACAAAGCAGAAAAAATAGCCCCAACTTAAAGTTAAAAAGAACCACATTTTCCTTAACAACCTGTGCTAATTTTGTATGTTTTGTTATGACCTTTAAATGTCACATGGGATTTCATATCTTAATCAAAAGTAAATGTTTACAGAAAAAAAAAATAGATAACTTTATGATTGTTAAACACAGAAATTCTTTTAGATGAACATACATATTATCTAGAGCTGAAAAACAGTACAGGGAAAAAATAACCACAGTCAAGATCAAATTTGGAAAAGGCTGTATGTGAAACCATGCTGCAGTCCTGAGCTGCTCAGGTGAACTGGTGCTGTTATTCAGTGTCTGTTTGTGTGCACAGCTGGAATGCAGTGGCAAACATGGAGGTTTACATGCCAGGTGTGTGGAAATGCTCACTGCAAGAGCTTGATGGCTTCTTGTATAACACATTCACAACATTTTATGGTGATGATAGACTTGCCCTTTGAGTCTACATGAACTCTAAGGGTGGCAATGTTCAGGCTCTCTAGCTAGTCACCAAGCAGATGGATTTGGGAGAAAATGATCTAGTCAAGGGAAGAAGGCAGCAAAAAGTGGAGTGATTCCATCCAGTGTTTGTGTAGCTCCTTGTGAAAACAAGAGTTGCACTCCCTGACAGAAACTCTGAAGTAAACCAGAAAGGATAACTGAATCCTGGAGAGTGCAGTCAGTACTAAACACAATAGGAAACTGCAACTTTCACCAGCTCTCAAAAGCAACTTCAACTCCACCATGCTAATTTATTTCCTTTGGAATAGCCCAGGCAGCTTGGAGACTGCACATAATGTGCAAGATGATACACAGAAATGCAAGCAGTTTTGAATGCTTATTAGTGACACTTTACAAGGATTTAGGGAACTAGCTATGTAAATCCAGCACTGAGTGATTCAAATAATGAAACTTGCTTGATAGAGTTGCCTTACAAGAGAGATTTATTTTGTGGGAAAGGCCAGCACAAGGTCTCCCTCAGCAGCAGCCCTTTATGTTTGCTTGTGGGAAACCTGCACCTGAGAAGTCCTGAAGCCATCTCAGCCATGTCGCTTCCCAATGCTACAGCAGAATACTACCTTTATGTAAGGACAGGGACAAATACCTGTGCTCAAAGTGAGATTCATCCCAACTGAATTCCACACACAGCAGTAGTGCCTGCATTAGTTCAGCACTATCTTAGCAATACCCTACTGGAACACAGCACAAAAAGAAACCTCTGCCATGTACAAAGCACATCTCTGACCACATCTGAACTGCAAACGTGACAGACAGCACTCTGCCTACAAACATTGCTACTGATCAAAAGCAAAATTGTATACAAGTACTTTCAAACTAACTGGTGACAAAAAGCCACTCTTCCTGTTTAAATAAGCTTCACTCTTCTAACCAAACTTCTTACTTTTTTTTTACTGAGCATGGAGATTCTGCTCAGTGTTTCCAACAAAGACTGGAAACCAAAACCAAATAAAAAGGTACATAATTCCCAGGGCAAGCAAGTTCTTTAGAGCACTGTAAAACACTGCATACCAGTCAGACAAAAGAAAGAAACTTCTTTAAGCCCAAATTATGATTCCAAAAAGACAATTCATCCACTCAGGAAATAAAATACCACCTACCACATCAGGTAAGGGACAACATATGACCTATGGAGAAAACCCTAGCAGGAAATGGATGGAGAGCCTCTTCCCTGTAAGGAATCCTCCTCTCCTAACTACTGGCCAGCTACAAGGGCCTGGATCTGCCCTTCTTCTTCTCATTAGTATGTAATCAGGTATACAGGTACTTTGAGTCTCTTGCTCTGTTTTGCCTCCTGACAGCCCATGAGTACTGGCACTGTTTCACAGAGTTGAGCATTCTCTCTGAACATTTGCTTCAGCAGCCAGGGAAGTTTTCTTATTGAGGCTGTGAAAGACAGTCTGGCATGTTCTCCTACCTTACTAATGGTGCAACAGCAATATATTTGGGTGAATTTGTGTTGGACTTTGTAGCAGGTATTTATTAGTTCAAAGGAAATCAAATGTTACCTCAATTTTGAGAGTAGCCTAAGGAGAGTCTGCTCAAATTATAAAGTAAATGGCAAGAGTCCTAGGCCATTTATACTTGTCCCTTTAAATGCTTTTTTAGTTGAGCAATGAAAATAACACAGCTATTAATAAAGCTAAGCTTTTAGATTATTATACACCAATTTCAATCAAAATGTTTATATTAGGAAACTGGCACTCACCCTCCTTTACCAAATATCAAACTAAAATTACTTAGCATGCCTTCATTTCTGATTGCACCCTTATGTGACTTGGGAAATTCAGTCTATATTACTGAAGAGAACTATAATGCAACTAAACTAAAGAAAAAAAAAAATTACCACATCTTTCTAGGAAACTATTGCCACATATTTCGCAGAAATCATGCTCTGTTGATTTTTTAGCTAAGTAATCCAGTGTTTTGAATTTGAATTCCTCTAATTTAGTCATAGTCTTCTAGGACACATTCTGATGAAAACTTCTGAAATGGCACTTTCATCCAGAGGGAATACTGGAAGAAAACCAGTCTATACCAAAACCATAAAACTATCATTAGACCAAAAGCAGAATTTTTCAAATTATTCATAACATCTAAGGTAAACCCCCTCTAATTTAGTTCGGTGATGAACAGGCTAATTCTGATCTAGGGAGATGATTTAAGAGAAACTGATGAGTAACAATGGCAATATCATTTAAGCAGAAAATGATCTAGTAATAAAATACATACTTACCATAATTATCGTGAGAAATTCTTGGAGAATTATTCAGAACTGTTCAACATTTGAAATGGAATACACTCCTATGTTTGTAAAAACAAGACTTTTCATCTTAGATAACAAAATATTCCATAAACACAAATAGGTATCTTCACACTGTCCTTTTTACATAGGATTTGTAGACAACCCAGAGACAGTTCTCTAATAGGGCTAACAAGTACTCAAGGGACACTTCAAGTTACCTTAAAAAAGGGCAATAATTAAGCCTAGACCCCACAACATATATATGGTGCTTACATTTCTACATCTCTTTAGGTGGTACCTACAAAAATATACAAATTACCACTGTTATGTAACTGTGTGAGACAAAAATAACAAAACCTGTGTTTTCTGACTTTGTCCTAATCATTTGTAAGTGATAATCTTGTATACATTAGATACAGATATTTTTCTCCTGCTAGGGCTCAATTAAAATCATGACTGCCATTACAATTTTTTTTTCCTTTTTTCCTCTTTACATCGCTGTTCACCGTTTTCTGTCTGATACAATTTTGTTTAGGGTATCCTTATTCATCTATGAGAAAATTGAATAAATATTAGTTTTCTACAAATTATTTTCACAATGGATTACCCAGATTCCAAAATTAGAATGCAGGTGATCACCTCTTTTAAGGAGATGTAGGAAAATGAAGAATATTTCTGTCTGTATACAGCACTGTAAATATTGAAGATTTTGGATCACAATTTGTTATATTGTCTTGTTCATACTTCAGCAATGCAGTTCTGGGTGTTTTCAGATGAACTGAGCTTAGAAAGGACAATTATTTGTTATAGTGCTTGTTTCCTGAGTTTACCCTCCGACACCAGACCCGTTACAGCAGGATGGTTCCTTTGTTTTCCTCTTAAGAGCTATGTGGCAGCTGCACCCCAAACTAGCCTCTGTCAGTGGATTCCTAAAGAATTCTACAAACATCATCTCTTGTAATCACATGTGCTGCAATCTACATCACAGGTGGTATTGTACAAAGAAGTTGGATTTGAGCCCTGTCAGACTGTGCCATATTTATTTCATTAACATCGATTTCTATGTGAAAAAAAAAAACAATTCCCTCTCTGTGTGCATGGTATTTGATTGAAATAAATTCTCAGCAACACAGAGATGTAATCAACATAAGAAAGTAATTGCCAAGAAGTACAGCATTAGCTCTTTCCAACAAAAAGTCAAAATATGGCTTTTCTATTCATACTGACTTAGGGATGAACTATTGAAAACTATCACTGATGGTCAAAATAGTTACTGTTGAAACTAAAGAATATTGCACAGCTGTGGAGGAGTTAAGTTACTGACTAGTGGAAAAGCTATCTAACCCTGTGATTCATTAGGAAAAGTTTGCTCAAGAGTTGAAAGACCCATATTAGGAAAGACACAAATACATGCCATTTGTAAAAGTCTGGCTCTACTGAAATCAGTAAAAGTTTTGTTACTGATTCCTTTCCATTGCTGAGGAGCTTATTTAAAAATATGGCAAATAATAACTATTGCCTCTGCAAATCCATGTGCTTTTACTTTAAGATACCGTTTCATAACACTGGTAATAAATACTGGGCATAAAGAAAAATGAAATTCCTGTTCCACTATTAATCTCTTCCTCACTTTCAAGTCAGAATGACTTCTCTATCTTACCAATATCTATGTAGGAGTAATATACCAAATATATCAGAATACACCCAACTTAGGATACTCAACTCAAAAAACAGTTAGCTATCACTTTTCAAATACATGTGCAAATTTGTATTTATATATGAAAAATATAACTGGAAGTTTATTCTAGGTTTTTCTGACCTATATTAAAACCACAGATTCATATTTTTATACTGACTAAAAACTGATAGCGTTATTTATAGTGAATATATGTTCAATAGTAGAAGTAGAATCTCCTTTTGTAATTTTTCCTACCGTAGAACATTTGCATTTACATATGAATCAATAATATATTGATACTTGTGGGGGAATTAAGGTGGCGCAAAAAGACGAAGTTAAGAACAGCAGAATTACTTTGTTTCATTTTGTGTGGTAAGAAACAGTCATCATCTCAGTAAACTTGGGTAGCATTTTCCCAGCTCTTAGCTGCAATACAGTTGAAGTCACAGATACTCTATGCAAAGACAGAAAAGGTTTCTTCACCACTTTAAGTGCTTGGAATAGCCATAATTGTTTCAGTCAGAGCAAAAAGCATAGCAAATCCTTTACTAAGAACAGGTTTTCTTTATACATTTTAGAACATACCACTACAGGCAAGCCCTGTGCTCTTTTAAATGTACACCCTTCATGGCAGTTCAGAAATTTCCTGCTAAGTTCAATGTTATAGAGCCACTATTCTTTTATGTTGCAAACACTAGGAGAGAATACTACCATAAGGAGTAGAAATTATTATAAATACAATGCAGACTCAAAAAAGGCTGTCAAACTGAGTCTGCCGATCACAGAATTACGCAAGCTTAATGCAAATCCACCACAAAATAAAAATATAAGAGCTGAAAACCCTTTATTTTCACATGCAGAGTCTGCTACTCAGTCCAGATTTTTATAATAAAACCCCACTAACCATTACCTGAGTCATCTAACTTTATAAACCTATGGAAGAAATCTCATTTCACTCTGCTTCCTTAAAATGAATATTTTATTCTTCCCTGCTTGAACAAGGTCCTTGTTCAAGCCCATTACTGAAATGAATGTTTTCAAGTATCTACAACTCACAGACCAGCTGCTTCCCAGATTTTAAAGGGGTCCATGTATTCTGCTACAGGTTGATTATGTAGTACTTCTATGGAGCTCATCAAAATTTCATGACACTACCACATATAAGAAAAAAGCAGAAAAAATTGAAAAGTGGAACATTCTCAAAGGTCCCTGACTGAAGCTGTTCTCTAATGCTTGAGTGGTATGAAATTTGCCATTTATTTCAAGGTCAAGAGAAAAGTATGTCTTTACACATATGCCAATGCACTGCACTGCTGTCTATCAAACAGGTTGGTTGATTATTGTCAGAGATGGAAATTTGGAATTCTACCAATATAACAATATGGATACCAGAATGGATCTGAATTTAAGTTATTAAATCCTTTAACAGATTGGTCACAGATATCTTTATTATAAACAGTCACTGTATAGTGATACAGCAGTACCTGTGCCCTTCGAAAGCCAAGAAAATGAAGTACTTCAGTTTACAGGCACAGGAGAGCACACATCCTTCCTTAGGCAGCTCAGGGCCACAAGAAAATTTCCTTAGTTAAAAGGAAAGGTGAAGGTAAGGCAAAGGCAAAGGCA